>NW_019262031.1:0-1010 GCF_002742605.1 Olea europaea var. sylvestris | reverse complement strand
CAAATTTCGGCCCATTTCGACATCGTCGCGACAAATGACAAAATTGCCCCTGGTGCGATTTTTCTTTGTTAATTTTCTGTCCATCACTTCTTCAACCTGATAAAATTAATACGAAAATTAATTATTCGGAGTTCGAAACGAAGGAATTTGGTTAAAATCCAGAAATCCCGGGTTTGTGCTCCGAGTCCAATTTCGCGGGCCATTTCCAATCAACCTGCCGAATTTCGGCCAATTCCGACACCGTAGTGACAAATGACAAAATTACCCCTGGCGCGATTTTTCTTTGTTAATTTTCTGTCCAGCAATTCTTCGACTTGACAAAATTAATACGAAAATTAATTGTTCGGAGTCCGAAACGAAGGAATTTGGTTAAAATCCCGTGATCCCGAGTCTGTGCCCCGAGTTCGATTTTGCGGGCCATTTCCAATCAACCTGCCAAATTTCGGCCCATTTCGACACCATCGCGACAAATGGCAAAATTGCACCTGGTGCCGGTTTCTTTGTAAATTTTCTGTCCTGCACTTCTTCAACCCAACATAATTAATACGAAAATTAATTATTCGGAGGCCCAAACGAAGGAATTTGGCTAAAATGCCGTGGTCCCGGGTCCGTGTCCTGATTCCAATTTCGCGGGCCGTTTCCAATCAACCTACCAAATTTCGGAGAATTTCGACACCATCGAGACAAATGACAAAATTGCCCCTGGCGCGATTTTTCTTTGTTAATATTCTGTCCAACACTTCTTCAACCTGACTTAATTAATACAGAAATTAATTATTCGGAGTCCGAAATGAAGGAATTTGGCTAAAATTCCGCGATCCCGAGTCTGTGCCCCGAGTCCAATTTTGCGGGCCGTTTCCAATCGACCTACCAAATTTCAGCCCATTCCCACACCGTCGCGACAGATGACAAAATGGCCCCTGGTGTGATTTTTCTTTGTTAATTTTCTATCTAGCACTTCTTCGACCTGACATAATTAATACGGAAATTAATTATTCAGAGTCCGAAAT
>NW_019262030.1:0-1010 GCF_002742605.1 Olea europaea var. sylvestris | reverse complement strand
CAAGATGTCCTTGAATACATACATTCAGATTTATGGGGACCTGCACCTGTTCCTACTGTATCTGGTTACAGATATTATCTTCTTACAACTTATGACTATTCAAGAAAAACATGAATTTTCTTACTAAAATCTAAATCTGATACTTTTACAATTTTCAAAGAATAGAATGTACTGATTGAAAATCAGACTGGTAAGAAGATAAAAATTTTAAGAGCTGACAATGGCCTTGAATTCTGCAATACTGATTTTGATCAATATTGCAGTAAATAAGGGATAATGAGACATAAAACTGTGAACTATACCCCACAATAAAATGGGGTTGTCGAGAGGTTAAATAGAACAATTTTTGAAAGGACCAGGCCTTCCAAAAATTTTCTAGGGTGAGGCTATAAAAACAGCCTGTTATCTTATCAATACATGTCCCTCCAGCTCTCTAAATAATAGAATTCCCGAACAAATATGGTCTGGTTCAATGCCAGACTATTCTCACCTAAGAACCTTTGGATGTGCAGCTTATGCACATCACAATGAGACAAAACTGGACCCTAGATCATTGAAGGGTGTGTTCTTAGGATATGGAGAAGGTGTTAAAGGCTATAGATTGTGGTTAAGAAATGTGAGGGGTTATAAGGTGATAACAAGCAGATCTGTTATCTTTAATGAAGATGATTTCCCTTGTCTTAGTGACAAATTTGGTGAAAAATTGGGAAAAGATGACTTTATTATCACAGAAATTAATTTTGATAGCGAAATACTGATGACTAGGCTCAGCTTGAGGTGGAGCCACATCAGGTAGAATCATAGAATGTCTCTGATGTTGAAATATTGGAAGATGAACAGCATCTGGAGCCTGCACATGACCTGCAGGGCTACCAGCTTGCTAGAGAAAGAGAAATGAGGCAAATAAGACCTCCTTCCAGGCATCAGTATGTTGATTTTGCAACTGATGAGACTGAATCTGATCTGTTTGACATAGATACAGCCTCTTATGAAGAGGCTATTTCTTCCAA
>NW_019262029.1:609-1010 GCF_002742605.1 Olea europaea var. sylvestris | reverse complement strand
TGATCGGAAACTAAAATCGCGCCGGGGGCAATTTCGTCATATTTCGCGACTGTGTCGGAATCGGCTAAAATTTGACTGATTGAATCGCGCCGAGGGCCATTTTGTCATTTTTCATGACGGTGTCGGAATCGGCTAGAATTTGACTGATTGATCGGAAACAAAAATCGCGCCGGGGAGAATTTCGTCATTTTTCGCGACGGCGTCGGAATCCGCTAAAATTTGACTGATTGATCGGAAACGAAAATCGCGCCGGGGGCAATTTCGTCATTTTTCGCGAAGGTGTTGGAATCGCCTAAAATTTGACTGATTGATCTGAAACAAAAATCGCGCCGGGGGCAATTTCGTCATATTTCGCGACGGTGTCGGAATCGGCTAAAATTTGACTGATTGATCGGAAACAA
>NW_019262029.1:0-435 GCF_002742605.1 Olea europaea var. sylvestris | reverse complement strand
ATTGACGGGAAACAAAAATCGCGCCGGGGGCAATTTCGTCATTTTTCGCGACGGTGTCGGAATGGGCCCAGATTTTACTGATTGAACGGAAACAAAAATCGCCCCGGGGGCAATTTCGTCATTTTTCGCGACGGTGTTGGAATCCGCTAAAATTTGACTAATTGATCGGAAACAAAAATCGAGCCGGGGGCAATTTCGTCATTTTTCGCGAAGGTGTTGGAATCGGCTAAAATTTGACTAATTGATCGGAAACAAAAATCGCGCCGGGGGCAATTTCGTCGTATTTCGCGACTGTGTCGGAATCGGCAAAAATTTGATTGATTGATCGGAAACAAAAATCGCGCCAGGGACGATTTCGTCATTTTTCGCGACGGTGTCGGAATCGGCTAAAATTTGACTGATTGATCGGAAACAAAAATCCCGCCGGGGGCAATT
>NW_019262028.1:0-1010 GCF_002742605.1 Olea europaea var. sylvestris | reverse complement strand
CGGCTGAAAAAGAATCAATAGCTGGAATGGTCGCACAGGAAGACCAATTTGGTGAAGAAAGGGAAATTTACTACTTAAGTAGATGGTTAACGAAATGTGAATGTAATTACTCTGCTATTGAAAAATTATGTCTTGCATTGTATTTTACATGTACAAAATTGAGGGCTTATTTACGGCCCGTAACCGTTTATTTAATTTCTAAAGTAAATTTAGCTAAGTATATGTTCTCGCGCCCTATTTTACACCAAAGGGAAGGCCTTTGGACACTAGTTTTATCAGAATTTGAAATACAATATATACCTCAAAAGGCAGTCAAAAATCAGGCTTTGGCTAACTTTCTAGCCGATCATCCATGCCTTGACATGCCTAAAGAAATTGAACTAGAAATCAATTCGTTCGAGTTAAAACCTTGGGTGTTGTATTTCGATGGGTCAAAAACCTCTAAAGGTGCAGGAGTAGGAGTAGCATTGATTAATCCTTTAGGGATTTGCTACAAGTTTGCATTCACCTTAAACAGAATGTGCACCAACAATCAGGCCGAATATAAAGCTTTAATTGTAGGCCTAGAACTAATGATAGATATGGGAGTAAGAAATGTGATCGTTAGGGGCGATTCTCAATTGGTGATCCATCAATTGATCGGTGATTTTAAATGCCAAAGTGATTCCATTATAAGTCAATACGAGATCGCCCAAAAATTATTAGAAAAATTCGATCAAGTAGAACTCCAATGCGTTAATAGGATATATAACGACATGGCAAATGAGTTAGCCCAAATGGCATCAGGGTACTCAAAGGTTTTGAATTGGAAGTCTACTTGTGAGTATGGAATCATATTGCCCGTGATTCAAAGAAGGGCGAGAAAGATTGAACTCCACTACATACAAGATGGAGATGCAATGGATTGGAGAGTAGAGATTAAAGGGCTCCTTAAAGAACCTAATGGAGGGATTAGTAGGAAAATGAAGTTGTGTTTGCTGAATTACACACTAATAGATGAAGAGTTGTTT
>NW_019262027.1:0-1010 GCF_002742605.1 Olea europaea var. sylvestris | reverse complement strand
GGATGAAGAGGTCTCGATCATGTACATATAGTTCACTGAGGGGTCTTGGCCGTATTCTAGAATTGATTATGAGAAGTCTTTGACATCGGCTTTCGTTCACGGAGGGGACCAAAGGCTCGTGGCGAAAGTTCTTAGTCCGAGGCGTGGATTACATATTTCAGTCAGAGGGTACATTTTTTGTGAATTTTTTAAGCACGTTTGATGTGATGAGATTATAGCATGGTTATCAGCTGATGTTCACATCATGATTGTAGATGATATTTTACGACCTTATGTGAATATTTCACTTCTTGCCTATAATTACATGATGGTAGCTTGTGAATTATCAAATGACACGAATTTGATTTTCAATAAAAATGTATAAATGAAAAAGTATATTTATTTTGAACTTCTCCACTCACTGAGCTATCAATTCATATATTTTCCCACGTTTTTTTCCTTATCAGGTAATAGTTGAGTATCTGGGCATCTTTTGGAGTTGAGCCTTGATTTTGGAATCAGAACCATATGATGGAGTTTGTTAGTATGACTCATTTCATAGAACATGTAGTCAGTGTTTTGGTATTTAGATGTGATTTTGCATCACTTGTAGATAGTTGTTGGACTCACTATGTATTTTGTATCCATATGTAAGTTTCATTTTATTTCTTGGTAAAAGTTGAGGTTTCGACCTATCTTTATTGTATTGTGTTATAGTTTGAAATTTGTGTGTAACTGATCACAGGTTGGTTAGTCCTGTTTACAGGGGAGATAATACTGAAATTTTATTGAAAATGATGTATAAAAAGTGGTAGATTGTACTTGTAGTAGCCTTGATGGTGGGTCCGACTTTTAGTTGGTATCTATCATTGGCGCATGCCACATCCGGATCCATTAATGTTACACGGGACGGGGGTGTGTCAACTTGACACAATAGTGGATGTGGCTTTCCAACCATTTTGCACACTCACCCAAACATGTTCATCTAGGGATTTAAGAAATTCACGCATCCTAACTTTCAAGTAGGCATA
>NW_019262026.1:0-1010 GCF_002742605.1 Olea europaea var. sylvestris | reverse complement strand
GAACGCTGTGCATCACTTTTTTACGGCGTGCATGCACACGCCATAAAAATGTATAGCTTTTACGGCGTGCAGCGAATGAGAGGAATAGACTTTTTACGGCGTGCATGTGCACGGCATAAATGGATGGATATAACTTTTTATGGGGAAGCTGTAAATAACAACAAAAAATTTTAAAATTTTGTTCATTTATCTGATTACCAGCATACTTATAATAATATAATTATAGAGATGGAAAAGTTCAATTTAAGTCCAAGTGAGTCTCAACCTAGTTTGAATGTATTCCCTCACAAAGATCGAGTTGAGCCTTAGAGACTCTTGAACTCTTTCAAGCATAATTCTAAAGTCACGTCAAGTCCAAGTCTCAATCTTGTTGGAGCAACATTGATCCTGAGGATAGAGTCAAGCTTTAGGGACTCTCACCCTTGTTCAAGTATAATTCATTATAAGGCTAAGTCGAGCATGAGCAAATCTTGAAAGTTATTTGAGAATGTCCCTTCCAAGGGCCGAGTCTAGCTCGAGGAAGTCTTTACCTTGTTCGAGCATAATTACAATTATCGAACGAAAATATAAGGATCATTTAATAAGGACCCTTAGAATTCTAACCAAATCTAGCTACGGAATGCAATAATTTATTTGATCACGCACATTTACCAAGTTGGGCTAGAAAATGCAATGACAATTACAAAATGCTTTTTGATTTTAGGAAAAAAAAATATTAATGAGTTCAAAGAAAGATAAAATAAACATTAGTTAAAATGATCTTACCATAGTGAGACCAGAGGTCGCTTCATATATGATGATGTCATTTACGGTAATTGCTTTCTGTACAACTCTAATTTGAGTTCTTGAATAGGTAAAATATAGTAAAAGTTATTATCATATCCAAGGCTTTAATTACTTTCCAGCAATAAGATTCACATGTGTGTAAGAAAAGATAATAATAGATTATACATACCTAATCATTTCAATGACTTGGAATTTTGTTAGTATGAAAACACCACACATCATAT
>NW_019262025.1:0-1010 GCF_002742605.1 Olea europaea var. sylvestris | reverse complement strand
AACGAGATAATGATAGGATATCTTTTACAATGTTTTTAGAGAGTACACTAAAAACGAAGTACATATTTATTGTGCATTCATGATATCATTGCTTAGGTTTCTAGGTTCTGTACACTAGTCATTTCCACGAGCTTGAATTTACGGATAATGAGTTGTAACTTCTATTTTATGCATGACTAATTGATAATGTTAAGTCTGTGCTTTCATAATCAATAAGCACCATGTGTGGTAAAATATTTGAGAGCAGATCCACTACCTCAAGATGGCAAGGACCTAGGGGACAAAATATGATGGAAAGGCTAGAAATTCAAATCAAGGAGTTTTTATCCGGGTAGAATACCTGGATTCAATTCTCATAATGCTGACTGACTCACCAAAACCAACATATCAGTCAATGAACCTAAAAAATTAAACAGTTCAAGCAACATGTTACGAGAGGGAACAATTGAGAGCAGATCATAGTTCATTAATGTTTACAGGGCTGATTTTTGGTTGAAATTCTCTCGAAAGTCTAAAAGAGTAACAACTACGAACTGGAATAGATTTAAGGAGATCTCAAACAAGTATACACTACTTCAACCCATATTCTGAAAAATAAATTATATCATTTTGCTCATCAGCTTGTCGGTAGAGATCTGTACAACTAAAGGTGCATGAAATCAGACAGATTTCTAGAGAAATTGAGACTTGAGTTGGATCGAGATGTGATGATATCAGAAGCTTGTGAACTTTCTTAAGCTCAAATTGAGGAGAAGGCTTTAACAGCTCATCAGTTCGAGTAATGAATTGTTAATGCACAATAAAATGGATGACTACTGAAACATAGTCAAGCAAGGACCAAAGTCAAGAATGGAACTAGGATTGGATGATCAAAAACAAACTTTAACATCTCAAAGATTTGATCATAATTCAAGACAACATCATTTGAACCCTAGATATTAATACTAGAGAATAAGTATGCCTGTCTTCTGCAAATCCAAATGGTTGATTTTTGTAAGCCTTGGAAACTA
>NW_019262024.1:0-1010 GCF_002742605.1 Olea europaea var. sylvestris | reverse complement strand
CTTTTGCTAAGTTAATTTTCAATCTCAGACCTGTAAGCGTTGAACATGTCCAGTAAATGTGATTCCTTATAAATAAGATACAGGTAATCATAACGAGAAATTGTATATGAACGTAATAAATAAGTGTTGACCATTCCAAGAATCTGAAGTTCTATTGATACCTAATCGCCTTATATTTGTTTGTTTCCCATAAGGTAATTAACATAAACACTTAAGTTTGAAAAACTAAGGAGATCAAGAATTCCTTCTGACACTAACTTTTCATTTCTCTTTTGAGATATGTGATCTGATTGCTTGTGTCACAACGAAATGAATTTTTTATTGGTTAATTTATGTTTAATATCTCATGAATTCACATGCATGGTTTCATTATAAGAGGCTACAGTAATAAGTAAATATAAGTTATCATAACTAGATTAAAAACCAATACCCACAATATTTGAATTAAGAAAAAGAATAAACTAACTATTTCCAATTGAACAAGAATAACAAAATGTGTCCAATGTGGAAACATAAATCAAATTTCGTCTAATTGACGATATCGCAAATGTCTCTTTCAAATCCAAATAATAGCTAGCTTTTAATAATAACCCAAAAATTCCTATAACCCCAACTTTAATTGATTTGCCATTGCCCACTTTGATGAATCTTTTAACATCAATTGACTTTCCATTGTTCAGGCAACCCGCATAGACACACTTATATGAGCAATGACACCAAATTTATCTACCAAGTGTGTCACGATATTGAAAGTAAATTAACCCCAGAACAAATCAAAATAGGAAGTGTACTCTTTCTTTACATGTCAAGCATGGTATTTAGCACAATCCCTTTCAATATGTCCAAACTTTCTACAAAGTAATGGTCAAATAATTAATCATTTTCAGGCTTTTATTGTTTCTTTTGAATTGAACTAGACACAACTTCCTTATTCTTTATTTTCGTATACTTGTGCTAAGAGGTACTTGCTAAGTGAGTACTCTAAGTTCTCTCTTACTTCACCCTTTTTT
>NW_019262023.1:0-1010 GCF_002742605.1 Olea europaea var. sylvestris | reverse complement strand
AAAAAATAAAAAAATAAAAAAAAATAAAGAAAAATTGATTATGAAGTGAACCTTAAAAAATAGCTAGTCAAATATAGTTGCTAAACATGTAGTTAATAATTTTATTTCATTCCCACTAACTTTGACGTCAAATTAAATAAAATTATATTTGACCTCAATTTAGACTCGTCAGTCAAAGTCTTTTTTCAAAAAATTGCAGGTCCTGTCTAGTTATTCCTGGTTTCGTTCATGTGCCCTATGTTAGTTCCTTATCAATTGTGTTGGCTTCAACATAGATGCCTGCCTTATGTCGATTAACTTGGCACGTGTGTGTAGGAATTGTGTGCATTTGGCAAGGTAGCAGGTTTTTATCGCCCCAATTTGCTTGTGTTGGCGAATTTGATCAAGTTGTGTGCAGAGTTTGCACAGATGTGAGAGGAATGAGCCAGTTCGATAGGGACAAAGATCATGCAGTGCAAGATTTACTTGACAGCAACACTATATCAATATAGGCATGATTTTTCACAAATATGCACAAGATTGCCTTCGGGTTTGTAGATTTCTTGATAGTATGAGTGGAATTGCACATGGGTGTGGGAATTTCTTGGTAGTTTGTAAGACACTGTGCTAATGACGATGTACAAATCTCGATTGGAGGCAGCAAGGCATGGACGTTTACCTACTTATCGCCTTAGTTGATTTCAGCCCAAATTCGATTGGCATAAAACATGGACAAGGATGCACATGATATATATATATATATATATGTGTGTGTGTGTGTGTGTTGTGTGTGTGTGTGTGAGGCAGCAATTGCAGAATTGCATTGTCCACTAAAAAGCCGTATAACCTATATTATTGAGTCTATATTGTTGAGCTATAAAGGTTGAAAAGAGTTCTGTATGTATTGTGTTACTTCTACTTTTCTACACCATAGCCTTTGAGAACTTTTAGTATTCTTTTTTGAAGGTCGGATCGTATTTCCCTATTTACTATTTTTCTTTCATTTTATCTATAAAACCAGTCACATGTGA
>NW_019262022.1:0-1010 GCF_002742605.1 Olea europaea var. sylvestris | reverse complement strand
AGTTGTGAGTTCAATCCAAAACGGTCGCTACATTTCCAAAAAGTACTTATGGGCCGAAAACGGACCCCGTGAGCAACAGTTACTCTCAATTCTTCGAACGCCGACTCTCCAAGCATTCCAAATATGCAAGTGCTCATTCTTCCGAAAAATGGCGGAAAACCCTTGTACGTCATGATGATGTCCTGAGTTCAATCCAAAACGATTCCAATAAGTACTTATGACCCAAAACGGACATCGTGTGCATAAGTTACGCGCAATTCTTCGAACGCTGACAATCCAAGCACTCCAAACATGCAAGTGCTCATTCTTTTGAAAAATGGGCGAAGTCCCTCGTACGTCACGATGAAGTCGTGAGTTCAATCTTAAACTGTCGCTACATATCTGAAAAGTGCTTATGTGCCCAGAACGGACGCAGTTTTCAATAGTTACGCTCAATTCTTCGAACGTCGACAATCCAAGCGCTCCAATTATGCAAGTGCTAATTCATTCGAAAAATGACCGAAATCCCTCATACGTCACGATGAAGTTGTGAGTTCAATCCAAAACGGTCGCTACATTTCCAAAAAGTACTTATGGGCCGAAAATGGACCCCGTGAGCAAAAGTTACGCTCAATTCTTCGAACGTCGACAATCCAAGCGCTCCAATTATGCAAGTGCTAATTCATTCGAAAAATGACCGAAATCCCTCATACGTCACGATGAAGTTGTGAGTTCAATCCAAAACGGTCGCTACATTTCCAAAAAGTACTTATGGGCCGAAAACGGACACCGTGAGCAAAAGTTACGTTCAATTCTTCGTACGCCGACTCTCCAAGCGTTCCAAATATGCAAGTGCTCATTCTTTCGAAAAATGGCCGAAAACCCTTGTACGTCATGATGATGTCCTGAGTTCAATCCAAAATGATGGCTACATTTCCAAAAAGTACTTATGGGCCCAAAACGGAAACCGCGAGCATAAGTAACGCGCAATTCTTCAAACGCTGACAATCCAAGCGCTCCAAATATGCAAG
>NW_019262021.1:17298-24575 GCF_002742605.1 Olea europaea var. sylvestris | reverse complement strand
TACTTATGGGCCCAAAACGGACACCGTGTGCAAAAGTTACGCTCAATTCTTAGTGCGCCGACACTCCAAGCGATCCAAATATGCAGGTGTTCATTCTTTCTAAAAATGGCCAAAATCCCTCGTACATCACGACAAAGTGGTGAGTTCAATTGAAAACGGTCGCTACATTTCAAAAAAGTACTTATTGGCCTAAAATGGACACCGTGTGCAAAAGTTACGCTCAATTCTTTGTATACCGACTCTCCAAGCGTTCCAAACATGCAAGGGCTCATTATTTCGAAAAATGCCCAAAATCCCTTTTACGTCACGATGAAGTGGTAAGTTCAATCCAAAACGGTCGCTACATTTCCAAAAAGTACTTATGGGCCCAAAACGGACGCCGTGTGCAAAAGTTACGCTCAATTCTTAGTCCGCCGACTCTCCAAGTTGCCAAATATGCAAGTGCTCATTCTTTCGAAAAATGGCCAAAATCCCTCGTACGTTACGATGAAGTGGTGTGTTCAATCCAAAACGGTCGACACATTTCCAAAAAGTACTTATGGGCCCAAAACGGACACCGTGTGCAAAAGTTACTCGCAATTCTTCGTCCGTCGACTCTCCAAGCGTGCCAAATATGTAAGTGCTCATTCTTTCGAAAAGTAGCCAAAATCCCTCTTATGTCACGACGAAGTACTAAGTTCAATCTAAAACGGTCGCTACATTTCCAAAAAGAAATTATTGGCCCAAACGGACACCGTGAGCAAAAGTAACGCTCAATTCTTCGTCCATCGACTCTCCAAGCGTTCTAAATATGCAAGTGATCATTCTTTCGACAAATGGTTAAAATCCCTTGTACGTCACGACGAAGTGGTAAGTTCAATCCAAAACGATCGCTACATTTCCAAAAAGTACTTATGGGCCCAAAATGGACACCGTGTGCAAAAGTTACGCTCAATTCTTCGTCCGTCGACTCTCCAAGCGTTCTAAATATGTAAGTGCTCATTCTTTCGAAAAATGGCAAAAATCCCTCGCACGTCACGATGAAGTGGTGAGTTCAATCCAAAACGGTCGCTTCATTTCCAAAAAGTACTTATGGACCCAAAACAGACATCGTGTGCAAAAGTTACGCTCAATTCTTAGCACGCCGACTCTCCAAGCGTTCCAAATATGCAAGTACTCATTCTTTCGAAATATGGCCAAAATCCCTCGTACGTCACGACAAAGTGGTGAGTTCAATCCAAAACGGTCGCCACATTTCCAAAAAGTACTTATGGGCCCAAAACGGACACCGTGTACAAAAGTTAAGCTCAATTCTTCGTACGCAGACTCTCCAAGCGTTCCAAATATGCAAGTGCTCATTCTTTCGAAAAATGGCCAAAATCCCTCGTAAGTCACGATGAAGTGGTGAGTTCAATCCAAAACAGTCGCTACGTTTCCAAAAAGTACTTATGGGCCCAAAACGGATACTGTGTGCAAAAGTTACGCTCAATTCTTCGTCCGCCGACTCTCTAAGTGTTCGAAATATGCAAGGTCTCATTCTTTCGAAATATGGCAAAAATCCCTTGTACGTCACGACGAAGTGCTGAGTTCAATCTAAAATGGTCGCTACATTTCAAAAAAGAAATTATGGGCCCAAAACGGACATTGTGAGCAAAAGAAACGCTCAATTCTTCGTCCATCGACTCTCCAAGCGTTCTAAATATGCAAGTGCTCATTCTTTCGAAAAATGCTCAAAATCCCTCGTACGTCACGACGAAGTGCTGAGTTCAATCTAAAACGGTCGCTACATTTCCAAAAAAGAAATTATGGGCCCAAAACGGACACCGTGAACAAAAGTTAAGCTCAATTCTTCGTACGCCGACTCTCCAAGCGTTCCAAATATGCAAGTGCTCATTCTTTCGAAAAATGGCCAAAATCCCTCGTACGTCACGATGAAGTGGTGAGTTCAATCCAAAACTGTCGCTACATTTCCAAAAAGTACTTATGGGCCCAAAACGGACACCGTGTGCAAAAGTTACTCCCAATTCTTCGTCCGTCGACTCTCCAAGCGTGCCAAATATGTAAGTGCTCATTCTTTCGAAAGGTATCCAAAATCCCTCTTACGTCACGACGAAGTGCTGAGTTCAATTTAAAATGGTCGCTACATTTCCAAAAAGTACTTATGGGCCCAAAACGGACACCGTGTGCAAAAGTTACACTCAATTCTTAGTACGCCGATTCTCAAAGGGTTCCAAATATGCAAGTGCTCATTCTTTTGAAAAATGGCCAAAATCCCTCATACGTCACGACAAAGTGGTGAGTTCAATCCAAAACGGTCGCCGCATTTCCAAAAAGTACTTATGGGCCCAAAACGGACACCGTGTGCAAAAGTTGCACTCAATTCTTTATCCGCCGACTCTCCAAGCTTTCTAAATATGTAAGTGCTCATTCTTTCGAAAAATGGCCAAAATCCCTCATACGTCACAACGAAGTGGTGAGTTCAATCCAAAATGGTCGCAACATTTCCAAAAAGTACTTATGGGCCCAAAACGGACACAGTGTGCAAAAGTTGTACTCAATTCTTTTTCCCCCGACTCTCCAAGCTTTCTAAATATGCAAGTGCTCATTCTTTCGAAAAATGGCCAAAATCTCTCATACGTCACGACAAAGTGGTGAGTTCAATCCAAAACGGTCGCCACATTTCCAAAAAGTACTTATGGGCCCAAAACGGACACCGTGTGCAAAAGTTACACTCAATTCTTTATCCACCGACTCTCCAAGCTTTCTAAATATGCAAGTGCTCATTCTTTCGAAAAATGGCTAAAATCCCTCATACGTCACGACGAAGTGGTGAGTTCAATCCAAAATGTTCGCAACATTTCCAAAAAGTACTTATGGGCCCAAAACGGACACAGTGTGCAAAAGTTGCACTCAATCCTTTATCCGCCGACTCTCCAAGCTTTCTAAATTTGCAAGTGCTCATTCTTTCGAAAAATGGCCAAAATCCCTCATACATCACGACGAAGTGGTGAGTTCAATCCAAAATGGTCGCAACATTTCAAAAAAGTACTTATGGGCCCAAAACGAACACAGTGTGCAAAAGTTACTCCCAATTCTTCGTCCGTCGACTCTCCAAGCGTGCCAAATATGCAAGTGATCATTCTTTCGAAAGGTAGCCAAAATCCCTCTTACGTCACGACGAAGCGCTGAGTTCAATTTAAAATGGTCGCTACATTTCCAAAAAGTACTTATGGGCCCAAAACGGACACCGTGTGCAAAAGTTACACTCAATTCTTAGTACGCCGACTCTCCAAGGGTTCCAAATATGCAAGTGCTCATTCTTTTGAAAAATGGCTAAAATCCCCCATACGTCTCAACGAAGTGGTGAGTTCAATCCAAAACGGTCGCTACATTTCCAAAAAGTACTTATGGGCCAAAAACGGACACCGTGTGCAAAAGTTACGCTCAATTCTTCGTACATCGACTCTCCAAGCGCGCCAAATATGCAAGTGCTCATTCTTTCGAAAAGTGGCCAAAATCCCTCTTACATCATGACGAAGTGCTGCATTCAATCTAAAACGGTCACTACATTTCCAAAAAGTACTTATCGGCCCAGAACGGACACCGTGTGCAAAAGTTATGGTAAATTCTTCCTCCGTCGACTCTCCAAGCGTTCTAAATATGTAAGTGCTGATTCTTTCGAAAAATGGCCAATATCCCTCGTACGTCACGACGAAGTGGTGAGTTCAATCCAAAACGGCCGCTTCATTTCCAAAAAGTACTTATGGGCCCAAAATGGACACCGTGTGCAAGAGTTAATCTCAATTCTTCGTCCGCGGACTCTCCAAGCGATCTAAATATTCTAGTGCTCATTCTTTCGAAAAATGGCCAAAATCCCTCCTACGTCACGACGAAGTGGTGAGTTCAATCCAAAATGGTCGCAACATTTCCAAAAAGTACTTATGGGCCCAAAACGGACACCATGTGCAAAAGTTATGCTCAATTCTTCGTCCGCCGACTCTCCAAGCGTTCCAAATCTGCAAGTGCTCATTCTTTTGAAAAATGGCCAAAATCCCTCGTACGTCACGATGAGGTGGTGAGTTCAATCCAAAACAGTCGCTACATTTCCAAAAAGTACTTATGGGCCCAAAACGGACACTGTGTGCAAAAGTTACGCTCAATTCTTCGTCCGTCGACTCTCCAAGCATTCTAAATATGCAAGTGCTCATTCTTTTGAAAAATGACCAAAATTCGTCGTACGTCACGATGAAGTGGTGAGTTCTATCTAAAACGGTCGCTTCATTTCCAAAAAGTACTTATGGGCCCAAAACGGACACCGTGTGCAAAAGTTACGCTCAATTCTTAGTGCGCTGACTCTCCAAGCGATCCAAATATGCAAGTGCTCATTCTTTCGAAATATGGCCAAAATCCCTCGTACGTCACGACAAAGTGGTGAGTTCAATCCAAAACGGTCGCCACATTTCCAAAAAGTACTTATGGGCCCAAAACGGACACCGTGTACAAAAGTTAAGCTCAATTCTTCGTACGCCGACTCTCCAAGCGTTCCAAATATGCAAGTGCTCATTCTTTCGAAAAATGGCCAAAATCCCTCGTACGTCACGATGAAGTGGTGAGCTCAATCCAAAACAGTCACTAGGTTTCCAAAAAGTACTTATGGGCCCAAAACGGATACTGTGTGCAAAAGTTTCGCTCAATTCTTCGTCCGCCGACTCTCTAAGCGTTCGAAATATGCAAGGGCTCGTTCTTTCGAAATATGGCAAAAATCCCTTGTACGTCACGACGAAGTGCCGAGTTCAATCTAAAATGGTCACTACATTTCGAAAAAGAAATTATGGGCCCAAAACGGACAGCGTGAGCAAAAGAAACGCTCAATTCTTCGTCCGTCGACTCTCCAAGCATTCTAAATATGCAAGTGCTCATTCTTTCGAAAAATGCTCAAAATCCTTCGTACGTCACGACGAAGTGCTGAGTTCAATCTAAAACAGTCGCTACATTTCCAAAAAATAAATTATGGGCCCAAAACGGACACCGTGAGCAAAAGTTAAGCTCAATTCTTCGTACGCCGACTCTCCAAGCGTTCCAAATATGCAAGTGCTCATTCTTTCGAAAAATGGCCAAAATCCCTCGTACGTCACGATGAAGTGGTGAGTTCAATCCAAAACAGTCGCTACATTTCCAAAAAGAACTTATGGGCCCAAAACGGACACCGTGTGCAAAAGTTACTCCCAATTCTTCGTCCGTCGACTCTCCAAGCGTGCCAAACATGTAAGTGCTCATTCTTTCGAAAGGTAGCCAAAATCCCTCTTACGTCACGACGAAGTGGTGAGTTCAATTTAAAATGGTCGCTACATTTTCAAAAAGTACTTATGGGCCCAAAACGGACACCGTGTGCAAAAGTTACACTCAATTCTTAGTACGCCGACTCTCCAAGGGTTCCAAATATGCAAGTGCTCATTCTTTCGAAAAATGGCCAAAATCCCTCATACGTCACGACGAAGTGGTGAGTTCAATCCAAAATGGTCGCAACATTTCCAAAAAGTACTTATGGGCCCAAAACGGACACAGTGTGCAAAAGTTGCACTCAATTCTTTATCCGCCGACTCTCCAAGCTTTCTAAATATGCAAGTGCTCATTCCTTCGAAAAATGGCCAAAATCCCACATACGTCACGACAAAGTGGTGAGTTCAATCCAAAACAGTTGCCACATTTCCAAAAAGTACTTATGGGCCCAAAACGGACACCGTGTGCAAAAGTTGCACTCAATTCTTTATCCGCCGACTCTCCAAGCTTTCTAAAAAGTTCAATCCAAAATGGTCGCAACATTTCCAAAAAGTACTTATGGGCCCAAAACGGACACCGTGTGCAAAAGTTGCACTCAATTCTTTATCCGCCGCCTCTCCAAGCTTTCTAAATATGCAAGTGCTCATTCTTTTGAAAAATGGTCGAAATCCCTCATACGTCACGACGAAATGGTGAGTTCAATCCAAAACGGTCGCTACATTTCCAAAAGGTTCTTATGGGCCGAAAACAGACACCGGTGCAAAAGTTACGCTCAATTCTTTGAATACGCAAGTGCTCATTCTTTCGAAAAATGGCCAAAATCCCTCATACGTCACGACGAAGTGGTGAGTTCAATCCAAAATGGTCGCAACTTTTCCAAAAAGTACTTATGGGCCCAACACGGACACAGTTTGCAAAAGTTACTCCCAATTCTTCGTCCGTCGACTCTCCAAGCGTGCCAAATATGTAAGTGCCCATTCTTTCGAAAGGTAGCCAAAATCCCTCTTACGTCACGACGATGTGCTGAGTTCAATTTAAAATGGTCGCTACATTTCCAAAAAGTACTTATGGGCCCAAAACGGACACCGTGTGCAAAAGTTACACTCAATTCTTAGTACGCCGACTCTCCAAGGGTTCGAAATATGCAAGTGCTCATTCTTTTGAAAAATAGCTAAAATCCCCCATACGTCTCAACGAAGTGGTGAGTTCAATCCAAAACGGTCGCAACATTTCCAAAAAGTACTTATGGGCCCAAAACGGACACCGTGTGCAAAAGTTACGCTCAATTCTTCGTACATCGACTCTCCAAGCGCGCCAAATATGCAAGTGCTCATTCTTTCAAAAAGTGGCCAAAATCCCTCTTACGTCATGACGAAGTGCTGCGTTCAATCTAAAACGGTCGCTACATTTCCAAAAAGTACTTATCGGCCCAGAACGGACACCGTGTGCAAAAGTTATGCTCAATTCTTCCTCAGTCGACTCTCCAAGCGTTCTAAATATGCAAGTGCTCATTCTTTCGAAAAATGGCCAAAATCCCTCGTACGTCACGACGAAGTGGTGAGTTCAATCCAAAACTGCCGCTTCATTTCCAAAAAGTACTTATGGGCCCAAAACAGATCCCGTGTGCAAGAGTTAATCTCAATTCTTCGTCCGCGGACTCTACAAGCGTTCCAAATATTCAAGTGCTCATTCTTTGGAAAAATGGCCTAAATCCCTCGTACGTCACGACGAAGTAGTGAGTTCAATCCAAAACGGTCGCTACATTTCCAAAAATTACTTATGGGCCCAAAACGGACAGCGAGTACAAAAGTTACGCTCAATTCTTCGTCCGCTGACTCGCTAAGTGTTCTAAATATGCAAGTGCTCATTCTTTCGAAAAATGGCCAAAATCCCTCATACGTCACGACGAAGTGGTGAGTTCAATCCAAAATGGTCGCAACATTTCCAAAAGGTACTTATGGGCCCAAAACGGACACCATGTGCAAAAGTTACGCTCAATTCTTCGTAGCCGACTCTCC
>NW_019262021.1:0-16467 GCF_002742605.1 Olea europaea var. sylvestris | reverse complement strand
CAAATATGCAAGTGCTCATTCTTTCGAAAAATGGCCAAAATCCCTCATACGTTACGACAAAGGGTGAGTTCAATCCAAAACGGTCGCAACATTTCCAAAAAGTACTTATGGGCCCAAAACGGACACCGTGTGCAAAAGTTACGCTCAATTCTTCGTCCGCCGACTCTCCAAGCGTTCTAAATATGCAAGTGCTCATTCTTTCAAAAAATTGCCAAAATCCCTCTTACGACACGACGAAGTGTTGAGTTCAATCCAAAACGGTCGCTACTCAAAAAGTTCTTGTGAGCCCAAAACGGACACCGTGTGCAAAAGTTACGCTCAATTCTTCGTCCGCCGACAATCCAAGCGTTCCAAATATGCAAGTGCTCATTCTTTCGAAAAATGACCGAAATTCCTCATACGTGACGACGAAGTGGTGAGTTCAACCCAAAACTATCGCTACATTTTCAAAAAGTTCTTATGGGCCCAAAACGGACACCGTGTGCAAATGTTACGCTCAATTCTTCGTCCGCCGACTCTCCAAGCGTTCTAAATGTACAAGCGCTCATTCTTTCGAAAAATGGCCAAAATCCCTCGTACGTTACGACGAAGTTGTGAGTTGAATCCAAAACGATCGCTACATTTCCAAAAAGTTCGTGTGGGCCCAAAACGGACACCGTGTCCAAAAGTTACGCTCAATTCTTCGTCCGCCCACTCTCCAAGCGTTCTAAATATGCAAGTGCTCATTCTTTTGAAAAACCGTCAAAATCCCTCGTATGTCACGATGAAGTTGTGAGTTCAATCCAAAACGGTCGCTACATTTTCAAAAAGTACTTATGGGCTGAAAACGGACACTGCGTGCAAAAGTTACGCTCAATTCTTCGTACGCCGACAATCCAAGCGTTCCAAATATGCAAGTGCTCATTCTCTCGAAAAATGGCCGAAATCCCTCGTATGTCACGACGAAGTGGTGAGTTCAATCCAAAACGGTCGCTACAATTCCAAAAAGTACTTATGGCCCCAAAACGGACACCGCGTGCAAAAGTTACGCTCAATTGTTCGTACGCCGACAATCTAAGCGTTCCAAATATGCAAGTGCTCAATCTTTCGAAAAATGGCCGAAATCCCTCATACGTCTCGACAAAGTGATGAGTTCAATCCAAAACGGTCGCTACATTTCCAAAAAGTTATTGTGGGCCCAAAACGGACACCGTGTACAAAAGTTACGCTCAATTCTTCGTACGCCGACAATCCAAGCGTTCCAAATATGCAAGTGCTCATTATTTCGAAAAATGACCAAAATTCCTCAAACGTGACGACGAAGTGGTGAGTTCAACCCAAAACTATCGCTACATTTTCAAAAAGTTCTTATGGGCCCAAAACGGACACCGTGTGCAAATGTTACGCTCAATTCTTCGTCCGCCGACTCTCCAAGCGTTCTAATTGGACAAGCGGTCATTCTTTCGAAAAATGGCCAAAATCCCTCGTACGTCACGATGAAGTTGTGAGTTGAATCCAAAACGATCGCTACATTTCCAAAAAGTTCGTGTGGGCCCAAAACGGACACCGTGTCCAAAAGTTACGCTCAATTCTTCGTCCGCCCACTCTCCAAGCGTTCTAAATATGCAAGTGCTCATTCTTTTGAAAAATCGTCAAAATCCCTCGTATGTCACGATGAAGTTGTGAGTTCAATCCAAAACGGTCGCTACATTTCCAAAAAGTACTTATGGGCTCAAAACGGACACTGCGTGCAAAAGTTACGCTCAATTCTTCGTACGCCGACAATCCAAGCGTTCCAAATATGCAAGTGCTCATTCTCTCGAATGGCCAAAATCCCTCGTATGTCACGACGAAGTGGTGAGTTCAATCCAAAATGGTCGCTACAATTCCAAAAAGTACTTATGGGCCCAAAACGGACACCGCGTGCAAAAGTTACGCTCAATTGTTCGTACGCCGACAATCCAAGCGTTCCAAATATGCAAGTGCTCAATCTTTCGAAAAATGGCCAAAATTTCTCATACGTCTCGACAAAGTGATGAGTTCAATCCAAAACGGTCGCTACATTTCCAAAAAGTTCTTGTTGGCCCAAAACGGACACCGTGTGCAAAAGTTACGCTCAATTCTTCGTACGCCGACAATCCAAGCGTTCCAAATATGCAAGTGCTCATTCTTTTGAAAAATGGTCAAAATCCCCCATACGTCACGATGAAGTAGTAAGTTCAATCCAAAACGGTCGCTACATTTCCAAAAAGTTCTTATGGGCCCAAAATGGACACCGTGTGCAAAAGTTACGCTCAATTCTTCGTCCACTGACTCTCCAAGCGTTCTAAATATGCAAGTGCTCATTCTTTCGAAAAATTGCCAAAATCCCTGGTACGACACGACGAAGTGGTGTGTTCAATCCAAAACGGTCGCTACATTTTCAAAAAGTTCTTATGGGCCCAAAACGGACACCGTGTGCAAAAGTTACGCTCAATTCTTCGTCCACTGACTCTCCAAGCGTTCTAAATATGCAAGTGCTCATTCTTTTGAAAAATTGCCAAAATCCCTCGTACGACACGATGAAGTGGTGAGTTCAATCCAAAACGGTCGCTACATTTCCAAAAAGTACTTATGGGCCCAAAACGGGCACCGTGTGGAAAAGTTACGCTCAATTCTTCGTCCACTGACTCTCCAAGCGTTCTAAATATGCAAGTGCTCATTCTTTTGAAAAATTGCCAAAATCCCTCGTACGACACGATGAAGTGGTGAGTTCAATCCAAAACGGTCGCTACATTTCCAAAAAGTACTTATGGGCCCAAAACGGGCACCGTGTGGAAAAGTTACGCTCAATTCTTCGTCCACTGACTCTCCAAGCGTTCTAAATATGCAAGTGCTCATTCTTTTGAAAAATGGCCAAAATCCCTCATACGTCACGACGAAGTGGTAAGTTCAATAAAAAATAGTCGCTACATTTCCAAAAAGTTCTTATGGGCCCAAAACGGACACCATGTTCAAAAGTTACGCTCAATTCTTCGTCCACTGACTCTCCAAGCGTTCTAAATATGCAAATGCTCATTCTTTCGAAAAATTGCCAAAATCCCTCGTACGACATGACGAAGTGGTTAGTTCAATCCAAAACGGTCGCTACATTTCCAAAAAGTTCTTATGGGCCCAAAACGGACACCGTGTGCAAAAGTTACGCTCAATTCTTCGTCCGTCGACTCTCCTAGCGTTCTAAATATGCAAGTGCTCATTCTTTCGAAAAATTGCCAAAATCCCTCGTACGACACGACGAAGTGGTGAGTTCAATCCAAAACGGTCGCTACATTTCCAAAAAGTTCTTGTGGGCCCAAAACGGACACCGTGTGCAAAAGTTACGCTCAATTCTTCGTCTGACAACTCTCCAAGCGTTCTAAATATGCAAGTGCTCATTCTTTCGAAAAATCGCCAAAACTCCTCGTATGTCACGATGAAGTTGTGAGTTCAATCCAAAACGGTCGCTACAATTCCAAAAAGTACTTATGGGCCCAGAACGGACACCGCGTGGAAAAGTTACGCTCAATTGTTCGTACGCCGACAATCCAAGCGTTCCAAATATGCAAGTGCTCAATCTTTCGAAAAATGGCTGAAATCCCTCATACGTCATGACAAAGTGATGAGTTCAATCCAAAACGGTCTCTACATTTCCAAAAAGTTCTTGTGGGCCCAAAACGGACACCGTGTGCAAAAGTTACGCTCAATTCTTCGTACGCCGACAATCCAAGCGTTCCAAATATACAAGTGGTCATTCTTTTGAAAAATGGCCGAAATCCCCCATACGTCACGATGAAGTGGTAAGTTCAATCCAAAACGGTCGCTACATTTCCAAAAAGTTCTTATGGGCCCAAAACGGACACCATGTGCAAAAGTTACGCTCAATTCTTCGTCCGCTGACTCTCCAAGCCTTCTAAATATGCAAGTGCTCATTCTTTCGAAAAATTGCCAAAATCCCTGGTACGACACGACGGGGTGGTGTGTTCAATCCAAAACGGTCACTACATTTCCAAAAAGTTCTTATGGGCCCAAAACGGACACCATGTGCAAAAGTTACGCTCAATTCTTCGTCCGTCGACTCTCCAGGCGTTCTAAATATGCAAGTGCTCATTCTTTCAAAAAAATGCCAAAATCCCTCGTACGACATGATGAAGTGGTGAGTTCAATCCAAAACGATCGCTACATTTCCAAAAAGTTCTTATGGGCCCAAAACGGACACCGTGTGCAAAAGTTACGCTCAATTCTTCGTCCGTCGACTCTCCAAGCTTTCTAAATATGCAAGTGCTCATTCTTTCGAAAAATTGCCAAAATCCCTCATACGACACGACGAAGTGGTGAGTTCAATCCAAAACAGTCGCTACATTTCCAAAAAGTTCTTGTGGGCCCAAAACGGACGCCGTGTGCAAAAGTTACGCTCAATTCTTCGTACGTCGACAATCCAAGCGTTCCAAATATGCAAGTGCTCATTCTTTTGAAAAATGGCCAAAATCCCTAATACGTCACGACGAAGTGGTAAGTTCAATCCAAAACGGTCGCTACATTTCCAAAAAGTTCTTATGGGCCCAAAACGGACACCATGTGCAAAAGTTACGCTCAATTCTTCGTCCGCTGACTCTCCAAGCGTTCTAAATATGCAAATGCTCATTCTTTCGAAAAATTGCCAAAATCCCTCATACGACATGACGAAGTGGTGAGTTCAATCCAAAATGGTCGCTACATTTCCAAAAAGTTCTTATGGGGCCAAAACGAACACCGTGTGCAAAAGTCACGCTCAATTCTTCGTCCGTCGACTCTCCAAGCGTTCTAAATATGCAAGTGCTCATTCTTTCAAAAAATTGCCAAAATCCCTCGTACGACACGACGAAGTGGTGAGTTCAATCCAAAACGGTCGCTACATTTCCAAAAAGTTCTTGTGGGCCCAAAACGGGCACCGTGTGCGAAAGTTATGCTCAATTCTTCGTCCGCCGACTCTCCAAGCGTTTTCAATATGCAAGTGCTCATTCCTTTGAAAAATGGCCAAAATACCTCGGACGTCATGATGAAGTGGTGAGTTCAATCCAAAACAGTCGTTACATTTCCAAAAAGTACTTATGGGCCCGAAACGGACACCGTGTGCAAAAGTTACGCTCAATTCTTCGTACGCCGACAATCCAAGCGTACCAAATATGCAAGTGCTCATTCTTTCACGAAATGGCCAAAATCCCTCATACGTTACGACGAAGTGGTGAGTTCTATCCAAAACGGTCGCTACATTTCCAAAAAGTACTTAAGGGCCCAAAACGGACGCCGTGTGCAAAAGTTACGCTCAATTCTTCGTCCGCCGACTCTCCAAGCGTTCTAAATATGCAAGTGCTCATTCTTTCGAAAAATCCCCAAAACCCCTCATACGACACGACGAAGTGTTGAGTTCAATCCAAAACGGTCGCTACATTTCCAAAAAGTTCTTGTGGGCCCAAAACGGACACCGTGTGCAAAAGTTATGCTCAATTCTTCGTCCGCCGACTCTCCGAGCGTTCTAAATTTGCAAGTGCTCATTCCTTTGAAAAATGGCCAAAATCCCTCGTACATCACGATGAAGTGGTGAGTTCAATCCAAAACGGTCGCTACATTTCCAAAAAGTACTTATGGGCCCAAAACGGACACCGTGTGCAAAAGTTACGCTCAATTCTTCGTTCGCCGACAATCCAAGCGTTCCAAATATGCAAGTGCTCATTCTTTCGAGAAATGGCCAAAATCCCTCATACGTTACGACGAAGTGGTGAGTTCTATCCAAAACGGTCGCTACATGTCCCAAAAGTACTTATGGGCCCAAAACGGACACCGTGTGCAAAAGTTACGCTCAATTCTTCGTTCGCCGACAATCCAAGCGTTCCAAATATGCAAGTGCTCGTTCTTTCGAAAAATGGCCGAAATCCCTCATACGTCACGACGAAGCGGTGAGTTCAATCCAAAATGGTCGCTACATTTCCAAAAAGTTCTTGTGGGCCCAAAACGGACACCGTGTGCAAAAGTTACGCTTCATTCTTCGTACGCCGACAATCCAAGCGTTCCAAATATGCAAGTGCTCATTCTTTTGAAAAATGGACAAAATCCCTCCTACATCACGACGAAGTGGTAAGTTCAATCCAAAACGGTCGCTACATTTCCAAAAAGTTTTTATGGGCCCAAAATGGACGCCCTGTGCAAAAGTTACGCTCAATTCTTCGTCCGTCGACTCTCCAAGCGTTCTAAATACGCAAGTGCTCATTCTTTTGAAAAATTGCCAAAATCCCTCGTACGACACAACAAAGTGGTGAGTTCAATCCAAAACGGTCGCTACATTTCCAAAAAGTTCTTATGGGCCCAAAACGGACACCGTGTGCAAAAGTTACGCTCAATTCTTCGTCCGCTGACTCTCCAAGCGTTCTAAATATTCAAGTGCTCATTCTTTCGAAAAATTGCCAAAATCCCTCGTACGACACGACGAAGTGGTGAGTTCAATCCAAAACGGTCGCTACATTTCCAAAAAGTTCTTGTGGTCCCAAAACGGACACCGTGTGCAAAAGTTAGGCTCAATACTTCGTCCGTCGACTCTCCAAGCGTTCTAAATAGGCAAGTGCTCATTCCTTTGAAAAATTGCCAAAATCCCTTGTACGTCACGATGAAGTGGTGAATTCAATCCAAAATGGTCGCTACATTTCCAAAAAGTACTTATGGGACCAAAACGGACACCGCGTGGAAGAGTTACGCTCAATTCTTCGTACGCTGCCAATCCAAGCGTTCCAAATATGCAAGTGCTCATTCATTCAAAAAATGGCTAAAATTCCTCATACGTCATGACGAAGTGGTAAGTTCAATCCAAAACGGTCACTACATTTTCAAAAAGTACTTATGGGCCCAAAACGGACACCGCGTGCAAAGGTTATGCTCAATTCTTCGTACGCCGGCAATCGAAGCGTTCCAAATATGCAAGTGCTCATTCTTTCAAAAAATGGCCGAAATCCCTCATACGTCATGACGAAGTGGTGAGTTCAATATAAAACGGTCACTACATTTCCAAAAAGTTCTTGTGGGACCAAAACGGACACCGTGTGCAAAAGTTACGATGAATTCTTCGTCGGTCGACTCTCCAAGCGTTCTAAATATGCAAGCGGTCATTCTTTTAAAAGATTGCCAAAATCCCTCATACGTGACGATGAAGTTGTGTGTTCAATCCAAAACGGTCGCTACATTTCCAAAAAGTACTTATGGGCCCAAAACGGACACAATGTGCAAAAGTTACGCTCAATTCTTCATCCGCCGACTCTCCAAGCGTTCTAAGTATGCAAGTGCTTATTCTTTCGAAAAATAGCCAAAATCCCTCGTATGTCACGATGAAGTTGTGTGTTCAGTCCAAAACGGTCACTACATTCCGAAAAAGTGCTTATGGGCCCAAAACGGACACCATGTGCAAAAGTTACGCTCAATTCTTCGTACGCCGACAATCCAAGCGTTCCAAATATACAAATGCTCATTCTTTCGAAAAATGGCAGAAACCCCTCATACGTCACGACGAAGTGGTGAGTTCAATCCAAAACGATCGTTACATTTTCAAAAAGTTCTTTTGGGCCCAAAACGGACACCGTGTGCAAAAGTTACGCTCAATTCTTTGTCTGCTGACTCTCCGAGCGTTCGAAATATGCAAGTGCTCATTCTTTCGAAAAATTGCCAAAATCCCTCGTACGTCATGACGAAGTGGTAAGATCAATCCAAAACGGTCGCTACATTTCCAAAATGTTCTTGTGGGCCCAAAATGGACACCGTGTGCAAAAGTTACGCTCAATTCTTCGTCCGTCGACTCTCCAAGCGTTCTAAATATGCAAGCGCTCATTCTTTCAAAAAATGGCCAAAATCCCTCGTACGTCACGATGAAGTTGTGTGTTCAATCCAAAACGGTCGCTACATTTCCAAAAAGTACTTATGGGCCAAAAACGGACACCGTGTGCAAAAGTTAAGCTCAATTCTTCGTCCTCCGACTCTCCAAGAGTTCTAAATATGCAAGTGCTCATTCTCTTGAAAAATTGCCAAAACCCCTCGTATGTCACGACGAAGTGGTGAGTTCAATCCAAAACGATTGCTACATTTCCAAAAAGTTCTTGTGGGCCCAAAAGGGACACCGTGTGGAAAAGTTACGCTCGATTCTTCGTCCGTCGACTCTCCAAGCGTTCTAAGTATGCAAGTGCTCATTCTTTTGAAAAATCACCAAAATCCCTCGTACGTCACGATGAAGTTGTGAGTTCAATCCAAAACGGTCGCTACATTTTCAAAAGGTTCTTGTGGGCCCAAAACGGACACCGTGTGCAAAAGTTAGGCACAATTCTTCGTCTGCCGACTCTCCAAGCGTTCTAAATATGCAAGTGCTCATTCTTTCAAAAAAAGGCCAAAATCTCTCGTACGTCACGGTGAAGTTGTGTGTTCAATCCAAAACGGTCGCTACATTTCCAAAATGTACTTATGGGCCTAAAACGGACACCTTGTGCAAAAGTTACGCTCAATTCTTCGTACGCCGACAATCCAATCGTTCCAAATATGAAAGTGCTCATTCTTTCGAAAAATGGCCGAAATACCTCCTACGTCACGACGAAGTGGCGAGTTCAATACAAAACGGTTGCCATATTTCCAAAAAGTTCTTGTGGGCCCAAAACGGACACCGTGTGCAAAAGTTACGCTCAATTCTTCGTCCACCGACTCTCCAAGCGTTCTAAATATACAAGTGCTCATTCTTTTGAAAAATAGCCAAAATCCCTCGTACGTCACGATGAAGTTGTGAGTTCAATCCAAAACGGTCGCTACATTTCCAAAAAGTACTTATTGGCCCAAAACGAACACCGTGTGCAAACGTTACGCTCATTTCTTCATACGCCGACTATCCAAGCGTTCCAAATATGCAAGTGCTCATTCTTTCAAAAAATGGCCGAAATCCCTCATACCTCACGAAGGAGCGGAGAGTTCAATCCAAAACGATCGGTGCATATCTGCAAAGTGCTTGTGGCCCCAAAACGGATGCCGTTTGCAAAAGTTACGTTCAATTCTTCTTACGCTAACTCTCCAAGCGTTCCAAATATGCAAGTGCTCGTTCTTTCGAAAAATGGCCGAAATCCCTAATACGTCACGACGAAGTGGTGAGTTCAATCTAAAACGGTCGCTACATTTCCAAAAAGTTCTTGTGGGCCCAAAATAGACACCGTGTGCAAAAGTTATGCTCAATTCTTCATCCTCCGACTCTCCAAGCGTTCTGAATATGCAAGTACTCATTCTTTTGAAAAATCGCCAAAATCCCTCGTACGTCACGATGAAGTTGTGAGTTCAATCAAAAACGGTCGCTACATTTCCAAAAAGTACATTTGGCCCAAAACGAACACCATGTGCAAAAGTTACGCTCATTTCTTCATACGCCGACTATCCAAGCGTTCCAAATATGCAAGTGCTCATTCTTTAGAAAAATAGCCGAAATCCCTCATAAGTCACGACGAATTGGTGAGTTCAATCCAAAACGGTCGCTACATTTCCAAAAAGTTTTTGTAGGCCCAAAACGGACACCGTGTGCAAAAGTTACGCACAATTATTCGTCCGTCGACTCTCCAAGCGTTCTAAATATGCAAGTGCTCATTCTTTCGAAAAATGGCCAAAATCCCTCGTACGTCACGATGAAGATGTGAGTTCAAACCAAAACTGTCGCTACATTTCCAAAAAGTACTTATGGGCCCAAAATGGACACCGTGTGCAAACGTTACGCTCAATTCTTCGTACGCCGACAATCCAAGCGTTCCAAATATGAGTGTGCTCATTCTTTCAAAAAATGGCAGAAATCCCTCCTACGTCACGACGAAGTGGTGAGTTCAATTAGAAACGGTCGCTACATTTCCAAAAAGTACTTATGGGCCCAAAATGGACACCGTGTGCAAACGTTACGCTCAATTCTTCGTACGCCGACAATCCAAGCATTCCAAATATACAAGTGCTCATTCTTTCGAAAAATGGCCAAAATCCCTCATACGTCACGATGAATTGGTGAGTTCAATCCAAAACGGTCGCTATATTTCAAAAGAGTTCTTGTGGGCCCAAAACGGACACTGTGTGCAAAAGTTACGCTCAATTCTTCGTCCTCTAACACTCCAAGCGATATAAATATGCAAGTGCTCATTCTTTCAAAAAATGGCCAAAATCTCTCGTACGTCACGATGAAGTTGTGTGTTCAATCCAAAATGGTCGCTACATTAACAAAAAGTACTTATGGGCCCAAAACGGACACCGTGCACAAAAGTTACGCTCAATTCTTCGTACATCGACAATCCAAGCGTTTCAAATATGCAAGTGCTCATTCTTTTGAAAAATGGTCAAAATCCATCCTACGTCACGACGAAGTGGTGAGTTCAATCCAAAACGGTCACTACATTTTGAAAAAGTTCTTGTGGACCCAAAACGGACACCATGTACAAAAGTTACGCTCAATTCTTCGTCCGCTGACTCTCCAAGCGTTCTAAATATGCAAGTGCTCATTCTTTTGAAAAATGGCCAAAATCCCTCGTACGACACGATGATGTTGTGTGTTCAATCCAAAACGGTCGTTACATTTCCAAAAAGTACTTACGAGCCCAAAACGGACACCGTGTGCAAAAGTTACTCTCAATTCTTCGTACGCCGACAATCCAAGCGTTCCAAATATGCAAGTGCTCATTCTTTCAAAAAATGGCCGAACTCCCTCCTACGTCATGATGAAGTGGTGAGTTCAATCCAAAACGATCGCTACATTTTCAAAAAGTTCTTGTGGGCCCAAAATGGACACCGTGTGCAAAAGTTACGCTCAATTCTTCGTCCGTTGACTCTCCAAGCGTTCTAACTATGCAAGTGCTCATTCTTTCGAAAAATTACCAAAATCCCTCGTACGTCACGACGAAGTGGTGAGTTCAATTCAAAACGGTCGCTACATTTCCAAAAAGTACTTATGGATCAAAAACGGACACCGTGTGCAAAAGTTACGCTCAATTCTTCGTACGCTAACAATCCAAGCGTTCCAAATATGCAAGTGCTCATTCTTTCAAAAAATGGCCGAAATCCCTCCTACGCCACGACGAAGTGGTGAGTTCAATCCAAAACGGTCGCTACATTTCAGAAAAGTTCTTGTGGGCCCAAAACGGACACTGTGTGCAAAAGTTACGCTCAATTCTTCGTCTGCCGACTCTCCAAGCATTCTAAATATACATGCGCTCATTCTTTCGAAAAATGGTCAAAATCCCTCGTACGTCACGATGAAGTGGTGAGTTCAATCCAAAACGTTCGCTACATTTTCAAAAAGTTCTTGTGGGCCCAAGACGGACACCGTGTGCCAAAGTTATGCTCAATTCTTCGGCCGCCGACTCTCGAGGCGTTCTAAATATGCAAATGCTCATTCTTTCAAAAATGGCCAAAATCCCTCGTATGTTACGACGAAGTGTTGAGTTCAATCCAAAACGGTCACTACATTTCCAAAAAGTTCTTGTGGGCCAAAAACGGACACCGTGTGCAAAAGTTATGCTCGATTCTTCGTCTGCCGACTCTCCAAGCGTTCTAAATATACAAGTGCTCATTCTTTCGAAAAATGGCCAAAATCCCTCATACGTCACGATGAAGTTCTGAGTTCAATCCAAAACGGTCGCTACATTTCAAAAAAGTTCTTTTGGGCCCAAAACGGACACCCTGTGCAAAAGTTACGCTCGATTTTTCGTCCGTCGACTTTCCAAGCGTTCTAAATATAAAAGTGCTCATTCTTTCAAAAAATGGCCAAAATCCCTCATACGTCACGATGAAGTCGTGAGTTCAATCCAAAACGGTCGCTACATTTCAAAAAAGTACTTGTTAGCCCAAAACGAACACCGTGTGCAAGAGTTACGCTCATTCTTCGTACGCCGACTATCCAAGCGTTCCAAATATGGAAGTGCTCATTCTTTAGAAAA
Organism: Olea europaea var. sylvestris; assembly: GCF_002742605.1. Classification (NCBI taxonomy): domain Eukaryota; kingdom Viridiplantae; phylum Streptophyta; class Magnoliopsida; order Lamiales; family Oleaceae; genus Olea; species Olea europaea. The sequence goes on along the minus strand of NW_019262021.1, from coordinate 4,522 downwards.
ATGGCCGAAATCCCTCATACCTCACGACGAAGCGGAGAGTTCAATCCAAAACGTTCGCTAAATTTCCAAAAAGTTCGTATTGGCCCAAAACAGACACCGTGTGCCAAAGTTACGCTCAATTCTTCGTCCGTCGACTCTCCAAGCGTTCCAAATATACAAGTGCTCATTCTTTCGAAAAATGGCTGAAATCCCACATACATCACGACGAAGTGGTGAGTTCAATCCAAAACGGTCGCTACATTTCCAAAAAGTTCTTGTGGGCCCAAAACGGACACCGTGTGCAAAAGTTACGCTCGATTCTTCGTCCGCCGACTCTCCAAGCATTCTAAGTAAACAAGCGCTCATTCTTTCAAAAAATGGCCAAAGTCTCTCGTACATCACGACGAAGTTGTGAGTTCAATCCAAAACGTTTGCTACATTTCCAAAAAGTACTTATGGGCCCAAAACGGACACTGTGTGCAAAAGTCACGCTCGATTCTTCGTACGCTAACAATCCAAGCGTTCCAAATATGCAAGTGCTCATTCTTTCGAAAAATGGCCGAAATCCCTCATACGTGTTGATGAAGTTGTGAGTTCAATCCAAAACGGTCGCTACATTTCCAAAACGTACTTATTGGCCCAAAATGAACACCGTGTGCAAAAGTTACGCTCATTTCTTCGTACGCCGACTATCCAAGCGTTCCAAATATGCAAGTGCTCATTCTTTCGAAAAATAGCTGAAATCCCTCATACCTTACGACGAAACGGAGAGTTCAATCCAAAACGGTCGCTACATTTCCAAAAAGTACTTATGGGCCCAAAACGGACACCGTGTGCAAATGTTAAGCTCAATTCTTTGTACGCTGACAAACCAGGCGTTCCAAATTTGCAAGTGCTCATTCTATCGAAAAATGGCCAAAATCCCTCGTACGTCACGATGAAGTTGCGAGTTCAATCCAAAATGGTCGTTACATTTCCAAAAAGTACCTATGGGCCCAAAACGAACACCATGTGCAAAAGTTACGCTCATTTCTCCGTAGGCCGACTATCCAAGAGTTCCAAATATGCAAGTGTTCATTCTTTCGATAAATGGCCGAAATCCCACATACATCACGACGAAGCGGCGAGTTCAATCTAAAATGATCGCTACATTTCCAAAAAGTACTTATAGGCCCAAAACGGACACCGTGTGCAAAAGTTTCGCTCAATTCTTCGTACGCTGACAATCCAGGAGTTCCAAATATGCAAGTGCTCAATCCAAAGACGGCTGCTACATTTCCAAAAAGTTCTTGTGGGCCCAAAACGGACACCGTGTGCAAAAGTTACGGTCAATTCTTCGTCCGCCGACTCTCCAAGCGTTCTAAATATGCAAGTGCTCATTCTTTCAAAAAATGGCAAAAATCCCTCATACGTCACGATGAAGTTGTGCGTTCAATCCAAAACGGTCGCTACATTTCCAAAAAGTACTTATGGGCCCAGAACGAACACCGTGTGTAAATGTTATGCTCAATTCTTCGTACACCGACAATCCAAGCGTTCCAAATATGCAAGTGCTCATTCTTTCAAAAAATGGCCGAAATCCCTCCTACGTCACGATGAAGTGGTGAGTTCAATCCAAAATGGCCGCTACATTTCCGAAATGTTCTTGTGGGCCCAAAATGGACACCGTGTGCAAAAGTTACGCTCAATTCTTCGTCCGCTGACTCTCCAACTGTTCTAAATATGCAAGGGCTCATTCTTTCGAAAAAATGCCAAAATTCCTCGTACGTCACGATGAAGTTGTGTGTTCAATCCAAAACGGTCGCTACATTTCCAAAAAGTACTTATGGGCCCAAAACGAACGTCTTGTGCAAAAGTTACGCTCATTTTTTCGTACGTCGACTATCCAAGAGTTCCAAATATGCAAGTGTTCATTCTTTCGATAAATGGCCGAAATCCCTCATACATCACGACGAAGCACTGCGTTCAATCTAAAACGATCGCTCCATTTCCAAAAAGTACTTATAAGCCCAAAACGGACACCGTGCGCAAAAGTTACGCTCAATTCTTCGTACGCCGACAATCTAAGCGTTCCAAATATGCAAGTGCTCAATCCAAAGACGGTCACTACATTTCCAAAAAGTTCTTGTGGGCCCAAAACGGACACCGTGTGCAAAAGTTATGCTCAATTCTTCGTACGTCGACAAACCAGGCGTTCCAAATATGCAAGTGCTCATTCTATCGAAAAATGGCCAAAATCCCTCGTACGTCACGATGAAGTTGTGAGTTCAATCCAAAATGGTCGCTACATTTCCAAAAAGTACCTATGGGCCCAAAACGAACACCATGTGAAAAAGTTACGCTCATTTCTTCGTACGCCGACTATCCAAGAGTTCCAAATATGCAAGTGTTCATTCTTTCAATAAATGGCCGAAATCCCTCATACATCACGATGAAGCGGTGAGTTCAATCTAAAACGATCGCTACATTTCCAAAAAGTACTTATAGGCCCAAAACGGACACCGTGTGCAAAAGTTACGCTCAATTCTTCGTACGCCGACAATCTAAGCGTTCCAAATATGCAAGTGCTCAATCCAAAGACGGTCGGTACATTTTCAAAAAGTTCTTGTGGGCCCAAAACGGACACCGTGTGCAAAAGTTATGCTCAATTCTTCGTACGCCGACAATCCAAGCGTTCTAAATATGCAAGTGCTCATTCTTTCAAAAAATGGCCAAAATCCCACGTACGACACGATGAAGTTGTGTGTTCAATCCAAAATAGTCGCTACATTTCCAAAAAGTACTTAGGGCCCAAAACGGACACCGTGTCTAAAAGTTATGCTCAATTCTTCGTACGTCGACAAACCAGGCGTTCCAAATATGCAAGTGCTCATTCTATCGAAAAATGGCCAAAATCCCTCGTACGCCACGATGAAGTTGTGAGTTCAATCCAAAATGGTCGCTACATTTCCAAAAAGTACTTATGGGCCCAAAACGAACACCATGTGAAAAAGTTACGCTCATTTCTTCGTACGCCGACTATCCAAGATGTTCCAAATATGCAAGTGTTCATTCTTTCGATAAATGGCCGAAATCCCTCATACATCACGATGAAGTGGTGAGTTCAATCCAAAACGGCCGCTACATTTCCAAAAAGTTCTTGTGGGCCCAAAACGGACACCGTGTGCAAAAGTTACGCTCAATTCTTCGTCCGCTGACTCTCCAAGCTTTCTAAATATGCAAGTGCTCATTCTTTCGAAAAATTGCCAAAATCCCTCGTACGTCAAGATGAAGTTGTGTGTTCAATCCAAAACAGTCGCTACATTTCCAAAAAGTAGTTATGGGCCCAAAACGAACACCATGTGCAAAAGTTACGCTCATTTCTTCGTACGCCGACTATCCAAGTGTTCCAAATATGCAAGTGTTCATTATTTTGATAAATGGCCGAAATCCCTCATACATCACGACAAAGCGGTTAGTTCAATCTAAAATGATCGCTACATTTCCAAAAAGTACTTATAGGCTCAAAACGGACATCATGTGAAAAAGTTACGCTCAATTCTTCGTACACCGACAATCCAAGCGTTCCAAATATGCAAGTGCTCAATCCAAAGACGGTCGCTACATTTCCAAAAAGTTCTTATGGGCCCAAAACGGACACCGTGTGCAAAAGTTACGCTCAATTCTTCGTACGCCGACAATCCAAGCATTCTAAATATGCAAGTGCTCATTCTTTCGAAAAATGGCCAAAATCCCTCGTACGACAAGATGAAGTGGTGAGTTCAATCCAAAACGTTCGCAACATTTCCAAAAAGTTCTTGTGGGCCAAAAATGGACAACGTGTGCAAAAGTTACGCTCAATTCTTCGTCCATCGACTCTCTAAGCGTTCCAAATATGCAAGTGCTTATTCTTTCGAAAAATGGCTGAAATCCCTCATATGTTACGATGAAGTGGTGAGTTCAATCAAAAATGGTCGCTACATTTCCAAAAATTTCTTATTGGCCCAAAACGGACACCGTGTGCCAAAGTTACGCTGAATTCTTCGTCCGCCGACTCACCAAGCGTTTTAAATATGCAAGTGCTCATTCTTTCAAAAATGGGCAAAATCCCTCGTACGTCACGACGAAGTGGTGAGTTCAATCCAAAACGGTCGCTACATTTTCAAAAAGTTCTTGTGGGCCCAAAACGGACACCGTGTGCAAAAGTTATGCTCAATTCTTTGTCCACCGACTCTCCAAGCGTTCCAAATATGCAAGTGCTCATTCTTTTGAAAAATGGCCGAAATCCCTCTTACGTCACGATGAATTGGTGAGTTCAATCCAAAACGGTCGCTACATTTCGAAAACGTTCTTGTGGGCCCAAAACGGACAACGTGTGCAAAAGTTACGCTCAATTCTTCGTCCATCGACTCTCCAAGCGTTCTAAGTAAACAAGCACTCATTTTTTCGAAAAATGGCCAAAATCCCTCGTACGTCACGACGAAGTGGTGAGTTCAATCAAAAATGGTCGCTACATTTCCAAAAATTTCTTATTGGCCCAAAACGGACACCGTGTGCCAAAGTT
>NW_019262020.1:0-1010 GCF_002742605.1 Olea europaea var. sylvestris | reverse complement strand
CTAATTCGATTGGAATCGAGTCAATAAAAAGTGGTTTTTGATTTCATGATCACTTCGGGTTTGTTCGTTTTCGGCGAATTGCTCGTCAAATTCGATTGGAATCGAGTTAGAAAAAAGTGATTTTTGATTTCATGATAACTTTGGGTTTGTTCGTTTTTCGCAAATTGCTGGTTAAATTCGATTGGAATCGTGCCAACAAAAGTGGTTTTTGATTTCATGGTAACTTTGGGTTTGTTCATTTTTTGACGAATTGCTAGTCAAATTTGATTGGAATCGAGGCAATGAAAAGTGGTTTTTGATTTCATGATAACTTTGGGTTTGTTCGTTTTTGGCGAATTGCTAGTCAAATTCGATTGGAATCGAGTAAATGAAAAGTGGTGTTGGATTTCATGATAACTTCGGGTTTGTTCGTTTATGGTGAACTGCTAGTCTAATTCGATTGGAATCGAGTAAATGAAAAGTGGTGTTGGATTTCATGATAACTTCGGGTTTGTTCGTTTATGGTGAACTGCTAGTCTAATTCGATTGGAATCGAGTAAATGAAAAGTGGTGTTGGATTTCATGATAACTTCGGGTTTGTTCGTTTATGGTGAACTGCTAGTCTAATTCGATTGGAATCGAGTAAATGAAAAGTGGTGTTGGATTTCATGATAACTTCGGGTTTGTTCGTTTATGGTGAACTGCTAGTCTAATTCGATTGGAATCGAGCCAATGAAAAGTGGTTTTTGATTTCACGATAACTTCGGGCTTGTTCGTTTTTGGCGAATTGCTAGTCAAATTCGATTAGAATCAAGTCAATGAAAAGTGGTTTTTGATTTCATGATAACTTCGGGCTTGTTCGTTTTTGGCGAATTGCTAGTCAAATTCGATTAGAATCAAGTCAATGAAAAGTGGTTTTTGATTTCACGATAACTTCGGGCTTGTTCGTTTTGGCAAATTGCTAGTCAAATTCGATTGGAATCGAGTAAATGAAAAGTGGTGTTGGATTTCATGATAACTTCGGGGTTTTT
>NW_019262019.1:0-1010 GCF_002742605.1 Olea europaea var. sylvestris | reverse complement strand
GACACCGTCGCGACAAATGATAAAATTGTCCCTGGTGCGGTTTTTCTTTGTTAATTTTCTGTCCAGCACTTCTTCAACCTGACTTAACTAATGTGGAAATTAATTATTCGGATGCCCAAACGAAGGAATTTGGCTAAAATCCCATGATCTCGGATCTGTGCCCCGAGTCCAATTTCACGGGCCATTTCCAATCAGCCTGCCAAATTTCGGCCCATTCCAACGCCGTCGCGACAAATGACAAAATTGCCCCCGGTGCGGTTTCGTTTTATTAATTTTTTGTCTAGCACTTCTTCAATCTAACATAATTAATAAGGATATTAATTATTCAGAGGCTGAAACGAAGGAATTTGGCTAAAACCCCATGATCCGGGGTCTGTGCCCCGAGTCCAATTTCGCGGGCGTTTCCTACCAACTTTAGAAATTTGGGGCCGAGCCCAATTTTCGCGGGCCGTTTCCAATCAACCTGCCAAATTTTAGCCCATTCCAACACCATCACGACAAATGATAAAATTGCCCCTGGTGCGATTTTTCTTTGTTAATTTTCTATCCATCACTTCTTCAACTTGACATGATTAATACAAAAATTAATTATTCGGAGGCCCAAATGTAGGAATTTTGCTAAAATCTCGGGTCTGTGCCCCGAGTCAAATTTCGCAGGCCGTTTCCAATCAACTTGCTAAATTTTGGCAAATTTCGACACCATCGCGATAAATGAAAAAATTGCCCTTGGTCCGATTTTTCTTTGTTAATTTTCTCTCCAGCTCTTCTTCGACCTGACATAATTAATACGAAAATTAATTATTCGGAAGCCCAAACGAAGGAATATGGCTAAAATCCCGTGATCTCGGGTTTGTGCCCCAAGTCCAATTTCGCGGGCCGTTTTTAATCAACCTGCCAAATCTCGGCCCATTCGGACATCGTCGCGATAAATGACAAAATTGCCCCTGGTGCGATTTTTCTTTGTTAATTTTTTTTTCCAGCACTTCTTCAACCTGACATAATTAATAATT
>NW_019262018.1:346-1010 GCF_002742605.1 Olea europaea var. sylvestris | reverse complement strand
GGGCTGAAATTTGACTGGTTGATCGGAAACAAAAATTGCGCCGGGGGCAATTTCATCATTTTTCGCGACTGTGTCGGAATGGGCTCAAATTTGAAAGGTTGATCTGGAACAAAAACCGCGCCGGTTGAATTTCGTCATTTTTCGCGACTGCGTCGGAAATGTCTAAAATTTGACGGGTTGATAGGAAACAAAAATCGTGCCGGGGGCAATTTCGTCATTTTTCGCGACTGTGTCGGAATGGCCTCAAATTTGACAGGTTGATCGGGAACAAAAACAGCGCCGGGTGAATTTCGTCATTTTTCAAAACTGCGTCGGAATTGGCTAAAATTTGACGGGTTGATCGGAAACAAAAATTGCCCTGGGGGCAATTTCGTCATTTTTCGCGACTGTGTCGGAATGGGCAGAAATTTGACTGTTTGATCGAAAATCAAAATCGCGCCGGGGACAAATTCGTCATTTTTCTCGACTGTGTCGGAATGGGCTAAAATTTGACTGGTGATCGGAAAAAAATTTGCCTCGGGGGCAATTTCTTAATTTTTCGCGACTGTGTCGGAATGTGCTAAAATTTGACAGGTTGATCGGAAACAAAAAATCACGTCGGGGGCAATTTCGCCATTTTTCGCGACTGTGTCGGAATGGGCTAAAATTTGACTGGTTGATCGGA
>NW_019262018.1:0-316 GCF_002742605.1 Olea europaea var. sylvestris | reverse complement strand
TGACTGGTTGATCGGAAACAAAAACCGCGCCGGGGGCAATTTCGTCATTTCTCGAGACTGTGTCGGAATGGGCTGAAATTTGACAGGTTGATCGGAAACAAAAATAGCGCCGGGGGCAATTTCGTCATTTTTCGCGACTGTGTCGGAATGGGCTCAAATTTGACAGGTTGATCTGGAACAAAAACTGCGCCGGGTGAATTTCGTCATTTTTCAAAGCTGCGTTTGAATTGGCAAAAATTTGACGGGTTGATCGGAAACAAAAATCGCGCTGGGGGCAATTTCGTCATTTTTCGCGACTGTGTTGGAATGGGCAGAA
>NW_019262017.1:0-1010 GCF_002742605.1 Olea europaea var. sylvestris | reverse complement strand
TCGAAAGAACGAGCACTTGCATATTTGGAACGCTTGGAGAGTCGACGTAAGAAGAATTGAGCGTAACTTTTGCACACGGTGTCGGTTTGGGCCCATAAGTACTTTTTGGAAATTTAGCGACCCTTTTGGATTGAACTTACCACTTCGTCGTGACGTATGAGGGACTTCGGCCATTTTTTCAAAGAACGAGCACTTGCATATTTGGAACGCTTGGAGAGTCGGCGTAAGAAGAATTGAGCGTAACTTTTGCTCACGGTGTCCGTTTTAGGCCCATAAGTACTTTTTGGAAATGTAGCGACCCTTTTGGATTGAGCTCACAACTTCGTCGTGACGCATGAGGGATTTAAGCCATTTTTCGAAAGAACGAGCACTTGCATATTTGGAACGCTTGGAGAGTCGGCGTAAGAAGAATTGAGCGTAACTTTTGCTCACGGTGTCCGTTTTAGGCCCATAAGTACTTTTTGGAAATGTAGCGACCCTTTTGGATTTAACTCACCACTTCGTCGTGACGTATGAGGGATTTGGCCATTTTTCGAAAGAATGATCACTTGCATATTTGGAACGCTTGGAGAGTCGGCGTAAGAAGAATTGAGCACAACTTTTGCACACGGTGTCCGTTTTGGACCCATAAGTAATTTTTGGAAATGTAGCGGCACTTTTGGATTGAACTCGCCACTTCGTTGTGACGCATGAGGGATTTCGGCCATTTTTTGAAAGAACGAGCACTTGCATATTTGGAACGCTTCTATAGTCGGCGTAAGAAGAATTGAGCTTAACTTTTGCACACGGTGTCCGTTTTAGGCCCATAAGTACTTTTTGGAAATGTAGCGACCCTTTTGGATTGAACTCACCACTTCGTCGTGACGTATGAGAGATTTCGGCCATTTTTCGAAAGAACGAGCACTTGCATATTTGGAACGCTTCTATAGTCGAGGTAACAAGAATTGAGCGTAACTTTTGCACACGGTGTCCGTTTTGGGCCCATAAGTACTTTTTGGAAATGTAGCGAC
>NW_019262016.1:0-1010 GCF_002742605.1 Olea europaea var. sylvestris | reverse complement strand
ACTTCCATATCATAAGAGATATTGCAATCTCACATAAAAAAAATGGTCACTCACAAGTTTCCAAGATGAACATTGTACAAAAAAATCATATTTTTCTAGGCTAGCAGAAAAATTTCACAAATTAGAATGTTCAAAGTATGACAGAATGTTAAGCGTAAATCCATTGGTTCAAATTATAGTAACATATGCATTTAATTATAGTCACATGTGTCATTTGTCTTTCCAAATATTTTCATGAAATATATTACCAGATACATGCAGAAATCTGCACATACTTAAGGAAAAAATACATGTGCAAAGATGAAGGAAACTCTATAATTACAGTTATCTTCAATCGTCTCCATTCGTATTTTCACATAATATTGGGTTCCCATACATGCCCCGATTCGAATTTTATTTTCGTTTTACGATACAAACATAGCAGAATGTCAAATTGCAGTTTTTGGATAGAACCCAATTTGTTCCCTTAAGTGAGTAGTACGGTTGGCAGATTCGAAACAGAATATACAATGCACAACGAACACAAAATTCATCTTAAGATTGTTAGGGAATACACCGATTCAAATGTGCATATTATATTCACAAAACGTATCGTATGTATATGTGAAATTGAAAAGCAATTTCGACTTACCGAATTTAATGATTGTGAAATGAATTTACCAAATTTGAACATGGAGATCTGGACTCATATCTTTCTACAAATCGAACCATCTTGTGAAGTTAGTGCCATCAAACGGTCGACATGAACAAAATCTCGAACCATCAACTTGATCATTGCCAAAGTGGTTTCGTTCTCCATCACCAAATTATTGTTTGAGATTGTTGGGAAATTACCAATACCGGGGTTTAGAGAAGAAACCAAGGAATGAAAATTTAAGAAGATGAAATATGAACAAGAAGGTCAAACCAATATGAAGGCTCAAACATGAAAATTTGTCCTCGAACGATATTTGCCCCCTCTGGATCATACGAGATGCTTCAAAGGTTTTATGGCAGATGGTTCGTAGGAT
>NW_019262015.1:0-1010 GCF_002742605.1 Olea europaea var. sylvestris | reverse complement strand
GGATTTGACCATAATGGTTCATGTTTTTATGTCAGGGCTGTGTTTTAGAGATTTTATTTTTATTTCTTATTTTTGGATTCGCTATAGGCTATAGTTCCATTAAGAGGTAGTTCTCCGAGTAGGTATCCCTTTAAAAACCTTAGCAATTGAAAGATTGTAGTCTGGCAGGTGCTTCTCAACTCAGTGATCCCCACAAGAAAATTCTGGCAGTTTCTTGCTAAATATTTACAGGCTATAGTTCCATTAAGAGGTAGTTCTCCTAGTAGGTAATCCCTTAAGATCCTTGGCCAATAAAAAGATGTAGTCCAGCGAAGGCTTCACAATTCAGTGACCCTCACATGAAAATTCTTGAGAGTTTATCGTTAAATACCAGCACAATCATTGGCCTGCTTTTATAAATTTCCGGGAAAGCTTAACATAATTTGCTAGAACATTAACTATACCTGATAAAATGCACCAAGGCTGTTTATAAGTTTGTCAACACCTGATATTTGCATGATTAGGATGACCATAGGGAAAATTATAGTCTATGTTCTTTATATTTCATTCTATTGGCACTATGATATACTAATAGGTTGTTCTTTATATTCCTTTTCAATTGACATGTGATTCTCTGACATCCAGTTGAAAGACTAACAGGTAAAGATGAAAGTATGCTTTCTTTTGATGCATTCTTATTTTACTTACCTAACCCGTGGTTCAGTTTTGACAAGCTATGGAATTTATTGCCATGTGTATTTGCATAAAACGCCTCGTCGGTTTGGTTTCCCAGATTTAATGTATGAAGTTCAAGGGTTAAATTTTACATATATCCTTCTTATCAAGGAGAATAACGAATCCATAATTTAACACGTTTTCATCGCAAGTTTGACTCTTCTATTTGATTTTTACTGTCATTTTTCCTAGTATCTCATTAGAATTGAGAATAATACAAAGATGGTATCAGTAGACAATGGAATATGAGGAACCTATTAATGAACACTATAATATTTAGGTCTGGTTAGAAAAGG
>NW_019262014.1:0-1010 GCF_002742605.1 Olea europaea var. sylvestris | reverse complement strand
TCACGTGGTAAAGTGCAAGGTTCTTACCAATTGAACTTTGGTATTGCTACACTAATTTTTGATACGTTGTTTGACACTTGCACTACTGTCAAGTGTCAATTGGATGGAAAAATTGTTTAAGTTTTAAACTGTTCGACAGGGTAATCTCGCATGGCAAAATGTAAACTAAAGTGTACACTATTTGCACATGTAGCAAGGTTCTTACCGATTGAGCTTTCCTATTTGTACACTGATTTTTAACACGTTGTTTGACACTTGCATTGTCATTAAGTGGCAGTTGGATGGGAAAACTATTTGAAATTTAAACTGTCCAACAGGGTAATGTCACGTGTCCAGGTGTAAACTAAAGCGTACACCATTGTATACATGTCTCAAGATTCTTAATAATTGAACATTCCTATTTGTACACTGATTTTCGACACATTGTTTGACACTTGCATTGTTGTCAAGTGTCAATTGGAAGGTAAAATTGTTGAAATTTAAACTGTCCAACATGACAATGTCACGTGGCAAAGTGTAAATTAAAGTGTACACCATAGTGTGCATGTCGCAAGGCTCTTACTGATTAAACTTTTCTATTTGTACACTGATTTTTGACACGTCGTTTGACACTTGCATTGTTTTCAAGTGTCAATTGGATGGGAAAACCATTTGAAATTTAAACTATCCAATAGGGCAATGTCACATGGTAAAGAGTAAACTAAACGGTACACCATAGTGTACACGTAGCAAGGTTCTTATCGATTGAACTTTACTATTTGTACACTGATTTTTGACACGTTGTTTGACACTTGTATTGTTGTCAAGTGTCAATTAGATGGAAAAACTATTTGAAATTTGAACTGTCCAATGGGGTAATGTCACGTGGCAAAGTGTAAACTAAAGTGTACACCGTAGTGTACATGTCGCATAGTTTTCACCGATTGAATTTAGCTATTTGTACAATGATTTTTGACATGTTGTTTGACACTTACATTGTTGTCAATTGTCAATAGGATGGGAATTTTTTT
>NW_019262013.1:0-1010 GCF_002742605.1 Olea europaea var. sylvestris | reverse complement strand
CGAATTAGGTCAAAGGGCATCCCCATATAAATAGGTTATGGTCCCCAGATCACACGCAACGAATTATTCATTCTCTACTGCATTCCATCACAGAGAGAAAAATGAGATTGCGTGTAGATTTGGAAGATCATACCGCGAAATTCATATTGCATTAACCATGTCAGATTCAGGTATACTTTCGCTTTAATTCTTATATTTCTTGATGATTTAACATGAAAGATCCAGTAATTTAAAGCATTAAATTATCCAACAAAAATTCCTAATCTAGAGGCGAAATAGAGACTTCCCACAAGAACTTAAATGGTTTTGATTGTGTAAACGTAATTGCACCTGGTGCTAGTTATTTGAAAAGGCAGTACGGGACATGATATCATGGTTTTCATATCAGTTATATGACATTTCTTACTTCTAAGAGACATAAATTTATCTACCATCATTCATGCAAAAGATAAATAGAGGAATAACCATGAAACATACCCATGAAGAATTCAAACCAGTAACTATTTTCAATAGCATTTTTGAATTTTTGACTTTTGTTTCGTCAAGCTCAAGTTCACAAATGGCAGTCTTGTCCACAGGTTCTGCCAAATACAAACATAATGAATGTCATCATAGAGAAACACAATACTGAAGGCGCGCCAGAGTTCAGAGATCCACATACACGAACTTTGGAATTTTATGTCAATCAGACTATCAATAAGCTCATTTCCACCCAATACCTCACCAAGACCGCCCCATTTGTGAGCAGCATTAACCGGTGAATGACAAAAGGGAAGGCTATAATAATTGTATGTTTCTTGTGGGTTATTGTATGGCCCTACTTTTTTTTTTTTTTTGATCGGTAAATATGAAATATATTGATCAGAACTTAATTACAAATACATCGGCCATTCCCAAGCCATCATATGAAAGTAATTATACAACTACATCGTGCAAACTCGGGTAGAATAACACATCATGTACGACTTAGAGACCTACAGCTAAGAACTCATATTGAAACAAAACATTCG
>NW_019262012.1:0-1010 GCF_002742605.1 Olea europaea var. sylvestris | reverse complement strand
GGGCGTGGGTTAAAAACCCACGCCGTTTTTGATCTATGCGACCGCATAGTTATATTCTATGCGGTCGCATAGATATAAGAAAAGTGGCATTTTGAGTTTCGGTTGGTGTCTATGCGGTCGCATAGACACCAAGTCTATGCGATCGCATAAATTTATTTATTTATTTTTTTTATATAGAAATAAAACAAAATAAAATAAATAAAAAGAGTGCCATTTTAGTCAATTTTTTTTTTGACTTAAAATTTAAACTCCCCCAAAATCGATTTTTCACTTAAAAGATTTGACTCGCCTCGCTATATTCCTGGAAAAATTGAAAATTTTGACTCGAAAAGAGGAATAAGCTCATCGAAAACTTGACACCAAAAACAATTTTTCATAACTGTTGTCCCGCATTCTGAAAGCTTAACCAAAACGAACATCTTCGCACCTCGGAATGCGTGACACACACTCGAACACCCAAACACTTCATTTAGCACCCGCTCATGCAACATTAAACGTGTAACGCCTAAGCTGTCATGCAAAATATGATCGATGACCTAAGAAACAAACTAAAATCAAACAAATTCCTAAACTAATGCAATGCAATCAAATAAAATAAAGGATACAGTGGGTTGCCTCCCACTCAGCGCTATGTTATAGTCGATAGCTCGACTTTACTGTAATGCGTCATTCTGGTGATCCAAGTTGGACGGTAGACTTGTCCTTTGAGAAATCACCGCCCCAGTAATGCTTCAACCGCTGTCCATTGACTTTGAATGTCCCCTTGCTGTCGTGAGTGATCTCAATTGCCCCATGTGGAAATACTTGTGTAATGGTGTATGGACCTGACCATCTCGATCTCAATTTTCCTGAAAACAGCTTAAGCCTGGAGTTATACAGTAACACTTTTTGCCCTACTTGAAAGTCACGCCTCTGGATATGCATGTTATGCCATTTCTTGGTGCGCTCTTTGTAGATCTTTGAGTTCTCATAGGCTTCCATTCTGAGTTCATCAAGTTCATTCAGTTGTA
>NW_019262011.1:0-1010 GCF_002742605.1 Olea europaea var. sylvestris | reverse complement strand
AACTTCTTCATGACGTACGAGGAAATTTGGCGATTTTTCGAAAGAATGAGCACTTGCATATTTAGAACGCTTGCAGAGTCGGCAGACGATAAATAGAGCGTAACTTTTGCACACGGTGTCCGTTTTAGGCCCATAAGTACTTTTTGGAAATGTAGCGACCATTTTGGATTGAACACACAACTTCATCGTGACGTACGAGGGACTTTGGACATTTTTCGAAGAATGTGCACTTGAATATTTAGAACGCTTGGAGAGTCGGCGGACGAAGAATTGAGCGTAACTTTTGCTCACGGGTCCGTTCTGGGCCCACAAGAACTTTTTGGAAATGTAGCGACCGTTTTGGATTGAACTCACCACTTCATCGTGACATACGAGGGATTTTGGCGATTTTTCAAAAGAATGAGCACTTGCATATTTCGAACGCTTGGAGTGTCGGTGGACGAAGAATTGAGCGTAACTTTTGCTCACGGGTCCGTTCTGGGCCCACAAGAACTTTTTGGAAATGTAGCGACCGTTTTGGATTGAACTCACCACTTCGTCGTGACGTATGAGGGATTTCTGCCATTTTTTGAAAGAATGAGCACTTACATATTTAGAACGCTTGGATTGTCGGCGTATGAAGAAATGAGTGTAACTTTTGCACACGGTGTCCGTTTTGGGCCAATAAGTACTTTTTGGAAATGTAGCGACCGTTTTGGATTGAACTCACAACTTCTTCATGACGTACGAGGAAATTTGGCGATTTTTCGAAAGAATGGGCACTTACATATTTAGAACGCTTGCAGAGTCGGCCGACGATAAATAGAGCGTAACTTTTACACACGGTGTCCGTTTTGGGCCCATAAGTACTTTTTGGAAATGTAGCGACCATTTTGAATTGAACACACAACTTCATCGTGACGTACGAGGGACTTTGGACATTTTTCAAAGAATGTGCACTTGAATATTTAGAACGCTTGGAGAGTCGGCGGACGAAGAATTGAGCGTAACTTTTTGCACAGGGTGTCCGA
>NW_019262010.1:38810-47106 GCF_002742605.1 Olea europaea var. sylvestris | reverse complement strand
TTTCAATTCTCTTGAAATTGTTCTCGAGAATCTTCCAAACGTCCTTTCTCGATAACTTTCCATGCCTCCTGTGAGCCAAGAAACGCCTTCATGCGTGTGCTCTAGTGTCCATAATTTTCCTTGAACAACAAAAGGAAATGAACAATTCGTCTTTTGAAATAACTCTGATACCACTTTGTTGGAAATAAAAAGTCTGGGAAGAAGGGCTAGAGAGAAAATTTAGAGATTTCTCAAAAAATATTTGCATTCTATGGCTTAGCTCTATAAAATGTGTCAAGCACAAGGCCTTTTATAGATACAAAGAGTTCCAAATACATTGTACAAAATTAAGTGACTAATTGACATCTTCTCCTACCTTTTATGAATGATAGGATACAAAGAACCACGTGGATATATGAATATTAAATAAACTAATTCATGTATCAAATTTAATTTCCAACATTCATCACCATTAAAACCTGTAGAATAGTGCATGAACTTACAAAAGTAAAGACAAAGAAATTAATGGTAATCGATAATTTATATAAATATATCCATTCTATTTTTAATTATTTAAGCTTTCATACAGCATGTAATTATGAGATTAATAATAAAGATATGTATAGTCTAAATAACATGTCGGCCTTCTCATCCTTCCAGGTTGGAGGCAAAAGGCCCTAGAACCATGGTCTCTTAGCAAACTATTTTGTAAGAAGTCTTCAGTTTTTCCAGGTTCTTGTGCAAGAAAGAGATATTTTAATAACTAGTGTGATTTGAATAATCAAAGGTATGAAAATTGTACACGTATTACATAATTGAGTAGAAGTGGATATAACATGTAAAAGAAAGAGATTTTTCAAACTAAACACTATATATTAAAGTTTGCTTTTCAAAAGTCAAATATGGTTTCAATTCATAGCTTGAGATGAATGTAAACTACACTACAAAATGGTGGGCAACACTAGGGTGTAAGCGGTCTGGTTTTACCGATTTTTGACAGTTTTCAAATCAAACCATTTAGACCAATTTGGGAAAAATTCAAACATAAATCAAACCATTTTGAACGGTTTGAAAAAAACTAAAACCTAAACCTAACAATTTGGTCCGATTTTAAACCGTCGGTTTCGCCAAATATTTTTTTGTCTATCTATTTTTATGCATTAATTCATGGAATTCAATATATATTTATATCTTACTAGGAATAAATCTAAAACAAACTTAGCCCCTGTTTGAACCAAATTTTTGGGACAAAAAAATGAGAATTTGAACCATTATCCCACAACTCCAGCCGCCTTTGTTGACCTGTTGTTTCATGTGTGGGACCCATCCTTCTCTCCAACGGTTAATTTTCTAATTATGATGATATGGAAGATATGGCTCAAATAGGAGCTAAATATATCTACTATAAATTTAAATACGAACTAAATCAAAGTGAAATCACAATAAACTAAAATATAGTTTTTTATTTCATTTTTGTTCACCTTTTTTAGGCTAATGATGATACAATAACGTTATAATACAAGCCTATTAAGCTAGATATAGGGCCCAAAAAATATAATGATGTCCAATAAGACCTCGTGATCATCATATTTGAAAAAAGGATACTGATTAGCTAAAGAGAATAACCAATCATAATAATAAAGCAATTGTTTATAATATTTAAACATAATAATTACACAAGTTTACGTTTGTATGATGTTACGAAAAGTATTTAATTTCATATTCTTACCTTAGTTTGCTTCAAAAAAAATTATTAATTTGAAACTTTATTCGTAGCAAATATTATCATCGAAGGTGTAGGATCTATTTGTCTCCGATTTGGTATAATGGACTTCAATTCAACTGTGAAGAGACGTAAAAAATCTAAAGAAGAAATGTGTGGTGCCGTTGGCTCAAAACAGTGTTGGGTGTCGGCTGTAGCTCATCTAAATTCTTAAGAGAAAAATGGCATTTGATAGATTACGTTAGTCTTGAGATTATTAGATATAAATTAGGATTATTGAATGATGATGATGACAATGATAATATATATGTATTAGAAAATTAGAAATTGACAAAAATACCCATGAATGACAAAACTATTGAATTGTACATATTTTGATGAATTTTCAAAAATTTCATTTTTCTTATATATTTTTAAACCGCAATTAAAATTCTCAAACCTAAACAAACGGTTTGGTTTGGTTCAAAACTATTTCATTAACTGGGTTCATGTGGCACCAAATCGACGGTTTCTAAAATGCGATTTCAGTTCGATTTTTCGATTTGACAGTTTTTGCTTACTGCCCTAGGCAACACTCATCATTTGGGGATGAAACTTGGACGTGTAAATGGCTCTCTATGGGGCTAATTTACTTTCTAGCCTATTCTTGATTTTTAAGTTGATGAGTTGGTAAAGTGACTCCAAAACTCCTCTCAAAAGACACGTAGAGAGAGATGCCAGAAAAGAAGCCAAATTTGGAATTCTTCGTGACAATTCTTTAGTACTTAGATCTAAAAAAAGACAGCTAAGATTTCCCACTCTTCCACCATATATATTATTGACCTCACGAATTGGACCTTCCATGTGGCCAACGGATAGCCACTTCACGTAATCCTCCCTGCGCGCAACAACGTACGGTCAGAAGCACATGGCCAGAACCAGTAGGGGTGGTGGCGGCCGATGATCAAGTCAGTGGTGGGTGATCAGAATAGTGCCCAAGTTATGCAAGAGAGTGGGGAGGAGAATATATATTTCTTAGTATGGAGAGCTAAGTTGTAAGAGTTTCATTACCTTTCTCTCTTGCCAAACCTTGGGTATTTATAAACATAGAGCACCGTTGGATGTGGGACATGTGTATGCATCTAACGGTGTGAGGCGTCTACTCATAGGTGTCAATCAACCTCGTCTAGAATGGGCGGGCAATTAATTCTTTTGAGTTGAGTTGAAATAAAGTTGATAGGTCATAACAACTAGACCTATGGAGATGTCACATCAATTAATCATTAGAGGCAGAGAAGATCCTGACATAGATATCTTTTCTGAGTGTGGTGACGGAGGGATCTTCTAAAGGAGCACCTCGAAGTGCCTAACACTTCGGCATCAGTGAGTACTTCAGATGATTCAGTGGATCTTCCCTATGCCTTGCAGCACATTAAGTTGGGGGTCATAGGATTACTTTGAAACCACTTCAGATAGACACATGGCATTTCGGAGTGCGGTGCTCCTGTTGTTCCGAGATGGTATAGTAGGGCAAAGTTTGATGTTCCAAAGTGGTTCAAGTAGGGGTGTAATAGTGGTCCCCCAAGTTCAAGGATAAATATTTATGTCATGGGTAGACTTGTTTATCCTATTATGAATGCCGGATCTATCATTCATTATTTCATAATGGGCCTTTAGTGCTTGACCGAGGTATGCGAGTTGTGATTCTATTGGGAGAGGAGTTCATATGCTTCGAGTCGCTGAACCACAGGGGAAGTCATATGGGGAGATGGCTAAAGCCTTGTAAAGTTGAGGAAACGCAGAAACAGAGGTGGTGACCCACAGGGGACTCTGCGTCAGTTGTGCTGAAGCTTGTAAAGCTGGGTGAAGAGCTCATCTGCCACTCGTACGCTGACCCACAAGGGACAACATGTTGAGAGATGGCTAAAGCCTTGTAAAGCTAAGGGAATGCAGCGACCGAGGTAATGACCCACAGAGGACTCCACGTCAGGTACTCTGAACTTTGTAAAGCTAAGCGATGAGCTTATCTTCCACCGATGCGCTGACCCAAATGGGACGATGTGTTGGAAGATGGCTAAAGCTTTGTAAAGCTTAGGAGGGAATGCAGCAACCAAGGTAATGACCCAGAGGGGACTACGCGTCAGGTGTGCCCGAGCTTTGTAAAGCTGAGTGAGGAGCTCATCTTCCACTGATGTGCTAATCCAAATGGGACAACGCGTTGGGAGATGGCTTGTCTCTGATCTGAAGCGTCTTATTATGATGTTAATCGATGTGATAGCTATCACGTATTTCCAAGGCGACAGTTGGATGTGCTACTTGTTCCTAGAAAAAGGGCTGCTCTAGCCACTTATTGCTAACGACTGTTGTTGTTCAAGGTGACGTATTTTATATGTGCATGGGGGACACAATTAGATCTTGGGCATTGATCAAATCTAGCATTTCATTTCAACGATCTAGATTTGTGATGAGATGAACGATTTAGATAGACATCGTTTGAATTCAACGGTGGGGATCTTTCGAGTTCTCCTATAAAAGGAAGACTTAGTACCATTCGAATGTTTTTACCTTTGGAAACTCAGAATCCCTATTGCTCTCAAATTTTTTGGCAATTTTCAATGAGTTTTGGCTCTCTTTGTGCTCTCCGGTGACTTTAAGGAGTTGGTTTTGTGCTTTTCGGCATTTCGACACCCATTGCAGTCAACTTTCGTAAGTATTCTTGAATGTTTTCACAATTTTTCTGAAAAAATGGCCTCTGAGAGTAGTGGGTCATCTGGAAGGGAGTTGGAAATAGTGAGGGTCGACCAGCCAGTATTGGCGACCTCCTTGGAATTGTCCGAGGCGATATTAGGGAGAAAACATTTGGAGGCGACTTAATAGCCCGGTAGACACTTCCATACACTGGGAGGCATCTGATTACCCTTCCAAACTTAAGCCGTCGACCTCGATAGACTTAGGAAGGAGTATAGGATCCTAGACAGTGTGGGTCTTATTTTTCTAGAGCCTGATGAGCGAGCCTATTACCCTAGGTTGGGCTACGTAGCTATGAGCGAAGCCTATTTAGGACTAGCCTTAAGTTGTTGATCTATCCTTTCTTTCGTTATGTTTTGAGGTCTTATGGCCTGGCCCCGACCCAACTGAACCCTAACTCTTGGAGCCAAATAGTGGGGTCATGGATGCTAAGGAGGCGTCGCTTGGGATAGAAATGTCATTTTCAGTATTTTAGACTTTGTACATCCCTAAGGTAGCGACGAGGGGTGATAAGACTAAGGAGTGGCACTACCTGACTTCATGGGGTTCTCATGCTCCATTTTTGCTCGATCTATCAAGCTCTATCAAGGAATGGAAGAGCTCATGGTGCTGGTCCTCAAAGAGATGAGACACAATGGAGGGGGACCCCCTGGTGCCTCTTACGGTCCCCACAAAGTACTCAACACTTTGTGAGTACTGGAGCCTTGTGATTTTTTGTGTTTCGCATCAGCTAGGAAATTAATTATTTGTTATTTTTGCAAATACTCTTCCTTGGTGAGAACTTTCTGTTGAGGAGTTCGATATAATTTGCATCGTTTATCAGCTTCCGTTGAAGAATAGATCCTATAATGAGCTTATCAAGAAGAACATTTACTTCGTTACGCACGAACTGATGGTCTCCCAAGGTAACTATCTAAAGTGTACCTATTGTAACAAATTTTCAAACTCATTGTACTTATGCTAATCCATTTTGTTTTGTTGTAGACGGTTTCAATAAGAAGATGCCGGAAGGCCTCACTTTAAACTACCCAACGAATGATGGTCGAGGCAAGGCCCTGAAGACCTTTTCCTCATCTTATAAAAAGCAAACGAAGGACTTAGTGGCTACGAGCAAATAGCTCCAACCCATAGTAGAGGAGGAAGAGGAGGAAAATCCAAAGGCAACTCTCTAAAGAAAGGGGAAGAGGGCTGCCAACTCATCAAAGGGGCCTACCATGGCAAAGGCTGCCCTGGTCCTCCGTCAAACAACAATCCCCATTGGCATGGCCATAAGGAAGAGGACGGTGGCTCCTATTGCTGCCCGGCCAATTCCCCAATTTCTGCCATTCCAATACACAAGTGCTAGGATAGCAAAAGAGAAAGAGGACTCGCCCGAAAAAGAAGGTAGACTTCTTGGACACCAATAAAGAGGAGCCAATGAGAGAGGTGTTGGAGGCCTTGCCTCCAGAGGTGACAGACGTAGCCCTGGTCCATAGCAAGTATTGGACTGAGGAGTGGAAAGACTATACAACTTCCTATACCACAAAGGGCCTGGTTGCTGCCAACAACGCTTTTATCGCCCAGGCCCTGAGTACAAGTGTTCAACTTCAAGGCTTGGTCAAGAACCTCAATGCCAAGAGGAAGGATCTAGCCAAGCATCTGGATGAGGACCTGTACTATGGGGATGCAATGCGGACCGCCGAAGCAAAGGCCTCGAAAGCAGAAAAGGCTAGGTAAGAGGCAGAGAGTCGGCTGGCTAGAGCTAATGAGGATACAGAGAGGCTAAAAAAGGAGCTCTATGAACTGGAGTGCCAGGTGGCTACTATGTCAAGGAGAGTCGATCATGCCAATAAGTACCACCGGCTCGCTACTGAGGCTCTGGAGGCCTCCAACAAAGAGAAGGCTGGGCTGAGACAACGGGCAGAGGCCCAGGCTACGGAAATCAAATCTCTAAAGGCCGAGGTTAAGGCGGTAGGAGAGTCAGCTGTGCAGAACTTCATCGATCACTTCGAAGAACACGTACTATATGACAACTTTACCAACTTTTAGGCCTCATGAAATGCCCAAGCAATGTTGGATCGCCTAAGGGAGGTCCACCTAACTCTAGATTTAACTTCCCTGGAAGCAGAGTTCCGTGGGCCTACCGGAGGTGACCTGACAAGGCTGTCAAGGAAACTACTGAAGCTCCCCAGAGGTAGAGCCAGAGGTCGGAGCTGAAGATGTCTCTAGAGTAGAATAGGAACATTTTGTAATGGCTTCGGCCAACCTTTTGTAATTTATTTTGATGTTAATGAAATCAAAATTTCTTCAAGTGTTGTTGCTTCTCCTCTTTACTTTTATGTTGAGTTGTTTTTATCTTGATGAGTAAATGATAAGTAAATATTAAGCACCACTTACGAACAATAACCAGTCGATGATAAAAGAATTGACCCATATAAAATACTGAAGAACTGAGGCACCAATTGATTAACCCATATAACATAATGGAGAACTGAGGACTTATAACTTAGAACTTAAAACATTATCTTTTACTAAGGCAGTTTCAGCACTTAGTAAGATAGGAGTGTTACAATAGATTAGACAAAGTGGAGATCGGATCAGAACTTACACTTATCACTGATAGTACTTCCTCAAGTGTTCAATGTTCTATTAATGGGACAGCACTTTCCCTGCCATGTCTTCGATTTCATAAGTGCCGGGTTGGGACTCCTTGCGGATGCGATAAGGACCTTCCCAGTTTGGTCCAAACACTTCGGAGCCATTAGCTTCGATGATTGGATGATCCTTCTAAGGACAAGGTCTCCTAGATGAAGAGTTCAATTTCTAACCTTGGAGTTGTAATAAAGGGTCATCTTTCTTTGATAATTAGCCAATTTTATTTGAGAGAAATCATTTCTTCAAAGAGGTGAAGTCATATACTCGAGCTTCGTTGTTTTTGATCTCATTGAAATATATCTGACGATGAGAGGGGACTCCCACCTCGATAGGACTCATGGCATCAGATCTGTAGGTCATGAAGAAGGGTATTTCACCTCTTGTAGTTTGACTGGTTGTTCGAGTGGCCCAGAGGACATGGGAAAGTTCATCGACCCATGCCCCTTTCGAGGCGTCAAGCTTCTTTTTCAGGTATGCTTTATAGTTTTGTTCATTACCTTAACCTGCCTATTTGCTTGGGGATGATGAGGTGTTGAGAAGTCCTTTGTTATGCTGAGTTCGTCACACAAGTCTCACGTCTTTTTGTTGTTGAATTGCCTTCCGTTCTCAAACACTAAAGAGTAGAGAATGCTGAACTTGCAAATGATGTTTTTCCAGACGAACATTGTAGTTTTCGCTTCAGTGATTTTTGTTAGAGATTCCGCTTCGACCCACTTGGTGAAGTAGTCAATGTCAACAATGGCCAAAGTAGCGCTTCCTCTTCCTTTTGGGAGCGGGCCAATAAAGTCTATGCCCCACTTGGCAAATGGCCACGGGCTGGTGACCACGAAGAGGCTTTGAGAAAGCTGTCTTTGAATGTTTGAAAAGCGTTGGCACTTGTCACATTTTTGAACAAAATGGCAAGAGTCCCTTTTCAAGGTTGGCCAGAAGTAACCTTGTCGAAGTACTTTGTGTACTAGAGTCGTTCCTCTAGAGTGGTTACCGAAGACTCCCTTATGGATTTTCCTAAGTATATACATGGCTTTTTCCCCTTCCACGCATCGGAAAAGTGGCGAGGTGAAGCCCCTTTTGTAGAGCACATCATCCTGGAAAACAAAGTGAGCAACCCTCCTTCTCAATTTCTTCGGGTCGGAACAGTAGGTCAAACTCACTTAGCTCGATTGCCCATTTTAGTAAACGGCCCGAAGTGTCTGTTCTCTACAACACTTGTTTCAAAGGGAAGTTGGTGAGAAC
>NW_019262010.1:32058-33137 GCF_002742605.1 Olea europaea var. sylvestris | reverse complement strand
CTTAGCTCGATTGCCCATTTTAGTAAACGGCCCGAAGTGTCTGTTCTCTACAACACTTGTTTCAAAGGGAAGTTGGTGAGAACTTCAATTGAATGGGCCTGAAAGTATGGCCTCAATTTTCTTGATACTGTAACAAGGGAAAGTGTAAGCTTCTCCATATCGGGGTAGTGCATCTCTACTAGGAGAGTGCCTTGCTAATATAGTACACCGACAATTGATGCGTGTTTTCCTCTCTAACAAGGACTGCGCTAACAACATCGTCTGACATCGCTAAGTACAGTAGCAGTGGTTTTCGTGGTTTAAGTTTGGATAGTAGGGATGCCTCTCCTAAGTACTTCTTTAGCGCTTGGAAGGCTTCCTTGCACTCATATATCCATTGGAACTTATTTCCTTGCTTCAAGACTTTGAAGAAGGATAGGCTTTTGTCAGTGGCCCTTGAGATGAAGTAGCTGAATGTAGCTATTCGACTGTTGGGGCTTTGGACCTCCTTTGGCTTCTGAGGTGACCTCATTTCCAGTAAGGCCCTTATCTTTTCTGGATTCGCCTCAATTCTTCTTTGGTTTACAATATATCCCAGAAATTGACCTGAAGCTACCCCGAAGGTGCACTTGAGAGGGTTCAATTTTATTTTATACTTTCTAAGAATCTGAAAGGTCTAGTCGAGATGACTGATGTGTTCTTTCACATGGAAGCTTTCCACTAGCATGTTGTCCACGTAGTCTTCCATGGTTTTACCAATGAGTTCTGCAAACATCATGTTGACTAGCCTTTGATATGTGACTCCAGCATTTTTCAATCCAAAGGGCATCACCTTATAGCAATACAGTCCTCTGTTAGTGATGAATGATGTTGATTTCTCATCAGGTCGGAACATGGGTATCTAGTTGTACCCTGAGTATGCATCCATGAAACTCAAGAGTTCATATCCAACAGTGGAGTCCACAAGTTTGTCTATCCTTAAGAGAGGAAAGCTGTACTTACGGCATGCTTTGTTCAAATTTGTGAAGTCTACGCACACCCTCCATTTACCGCTAGGTTTCTTTATGAGGACCCAGTTGGATATCCAATTCAGATAGATG
>NW_019262010.1:20100-23931 GCF_002742605.1 Olea europaea var. sylvestris | reverse complement strand
CTTAAGTCAATTTGATTAAATTAGCTTTAAACTGAAAATTAGAAATAGGAAAAATCATATTTTTGGGATTGAGCTAAATTAACTAGTTAGCAAATTTATTTAGAAAAATAAAATAATTTTGCTTATTTAAAATAAATTAATTAAAAAAATTAGAGAGATTCAGTTCTTGATCTAGAACTGAAAATCGAACTGAACTCGTCGGTTCTCTATTCAGATACCCGTTCAGGTACTTAACTTAAAAAAAACCGTTCTGTTCAGTTTTAGAGTTTTGTTCAACCCTATTTTTCTTATTTCTATCATGATTCAGTTAGTTTATATTCTTTAAGGTAAGCATCGATTTTCTATTCGGTAAAAAAAATAAAAAGGTTTGGTGGAATATCTTAATGTGAGACATCTAAACATTTTTCCATTTCCTTGAATATCATATACTTTTATTGTGAATGTTACAAGAATAGCTTTCAAAACTCGATTTCTTGTGGCATAAGTTCATTAAAAATAATTTTAACTTTTAGCCATCCCAACATCATTTTTTGACTCTGCACCTGGTCCTAGTATTTTCCTCATCTCCCCATCTTGGAAGCCACCTCATTTTCTACTCCATACCTATCATGGAGATAATCCTGCATCAATTAAAGATGAAAATAATACTCAACATATAAGAATTTAAGCAACTTTTCTCAATAAAATAGACATTTATAAATGTCAACCTAATATTTAATATCCTTTATTTTTTAGAGCTGATGTCTTTTCAACTTCAAAATTCACAATTTAATAGCAACTCTAATGAAACCAACTTACTCGAGCCTAAAAAACTATAAAAGTGAAAGGTACCCTGTTTGCTAAAAATTCGTATGTTGACGACCTTCAATGCGCATTTTATGTTCTTTTGCAAGTACAAAGTATGCATCTTATTTATTGGTAGAAAAGAATTCAAATTATGATTGTATATTCAATATAAAGTAAGAGGTAAAAACGCAGAAATAAGTTCATACGGGATTTTGATTAATCACATGATTATAAACTAACAAAACACCAAAACATAGCCCAGGTTCTTGGTGTCGCTATCGTGGAAGAATATAAATAATCCTAATAACTAGGAAAAGACTAGATGACACTCGAAAATCCCTGATTGATTACTTAGAATGGAGAGCACAAATTTGTCTAGGGTTGAGTGCAAAGAAGTTATTCTCCTTTTCTTTACTAGGTTCCAAGAACTTTAATTGACAACACAATATAAATAATAGCAAAATAAGCTATTGTATAACTAACTAGCTTATATGTATAACTAGGGGTGGCAATGGGTCAAGTAAGCTCTATCCACGAGCTCGGCACGTCAAAATGACGAGCTAAGCTCAAGCTTGTTTGGCTAATGCTCAAGGGTTGAGCTCGTGACTCACGAGCCGAGCCCATGAGCTCAAGATTTTTTTTTTTCATTTTTAAAATGTTTTTTGACTCTTTTGTGGAAATTTTTTTCCTAGCCTGCGAGCCAGTTTAGCTCAGCTCGTGCTCAGGCTCATTCAAATATGAACCCGAGCCACCCACGATCCGCTCGGCTTAATTGTCTGTATAACAGTGCCTAAATTTGCATTATTTCTATTTCTTCACTTGTTTCTTCTATAATTCACATTAATTTGGAATGAAGGATAAATTTCCTAAGATGGAAATCTTCATGCAGAAGGAATTATCATCTCGTTTAAGAGGTGGAATTGATAATAAATCAAGAATTGTGGAACATCCCAACATTTTTCTGGGCATAAATGAGGCATCTCTTAGTGGCGGCGGCGGTGGCTGTGACGCAAAATCAACTCAATCCGTGCTGGATAACAGAGTGGTTTCACGTTCAGAAATCTTCTGCTGCTTTCAACAATTCAACTTAAGATTTTCAGATGAAAATATGTTCAAAGACTATCATCAGGGATTCAGAAGCATTCTTTTCTTTCTGGATGTAATCTTGTCAATCAGATTCATGGATCTCCTACGGAAGAAAGCATGCGGGATTGAACCAAGTGAGCCAAGAAGGGATATCAGATATTGATACAGTTCAGTTATGCAGAATGCCATCTCTGGACACGGACACCATCAGGGATGCGCTTCTAGCGCAGATTCATAAAATTGTGATTCATGTATATAATAAACTCTACAAGTTCTCATGTTTGTGTTGATTCAGGATATCTTCATTAAATTAAACACACCCTCACACACACTATGTCTCAGTCAAAATGATTTTTTGGTTTCCACAATTAGATTATGATATTATTGTACTTTTTGTTGGAAAAAATGAGTGAATGACTCATTTTTGCTAAGATTTTCAGTGGAACCCATTGATCCAATTTGGAAGATCAAAGTTGATCCGTGTTCTCCTCCATGAGAGCATCAAAATCATTTATTGACTTGCCAAAAATGAAACTCGGGTGAATGAGAAATTGAAGTTCAAAGTTGATCATTGGAAGATGATTTTATGTGGGAAAATAGCTTTTGTCCCACGTAAGCAAAAGGAAGAAAGCAAGAACCACTTTAAATATGATTGCATATTGGAAGGATGTAATCATGTGTAGCATAGAGGATCTCTTCACGTATGCGCACAGGGGGGGGTGCAAATCTTAGACCGAAATAGCTTTCGGGCCTTGAACTTGTGTGTGTACACAAATCTCGGATCGAACGAAGCCAAAATTGGTCCTTCAGAGAGCTCACGTTTTGCAATTTTTTTCTTGTTTTCTCAACCTGACTTTTGAGTTCTTGCTTTCTTAACTTGACTTTTGAGTTTTCGAAACTCCCAGAAATTGAAGTGACTCTACTGTTAATTGTGATAGAGTTAATGGAAAATTTATGCTATATTAAATCTCAAGTTTCCAACAATTTACACAGATGAAAAAGAAAAATATTTTCTTCCTCACTGTTCAGAAAAAAGTCCCCTGCATTTTCTGTCGGTGTCTTTGTCCATTAAGGTCTTGATTTCTTGCATACGCATATTTGTCCAATAAGATCGTTGTGATATTGTTCAGACATTGTATTAGTTCGTCGGAATAGTTTCTGTAGTACTCAGATTCTACGGGTTTTACCATTGTATCCTGGGAAACAAACGCTTAGATTAAATCTCAAGCACTTACGGTGAGGGGGGCAAATCTGTTTTAAGATGGCAGATTTATGCTTTATTAAATCTCAAGTTTCCCACAATCTACACAAATGAAAAAGAAAAACGTTTTCTTCCTCACTGATCAGAAAAAACATCCATTGCATTTTCTGTGTATGTCTTTGTTCAGTAAGGGCTTGATTTCTTGCATACGCATATCTGTCCAATAAGGTAGTTGTGATATTGTTCAGACACTGTTTGCCGAAATAGTTTCTGTGGTGCTCAGATTTTACGGGTTTTGCCATTGTATCCTAGGAAACAAACGCTTGGATTAAATCTCAAGCACTTATGCTGAGGGGAAGAATTTGTTTTAAGGAAATTGTGTTCGCACAGGCTTCGGGTTGAAAATTTATCTACTATTTATTTAGTTTGCATTTTATTCTTGCATATTTTTATTTAGCGATTTATATATTTGCAACATACTTGACTTATATATTGTTTGTTAAACTTATGTCAGAAATAGATAAATAAAATAAACTGTTTTTTTCTAATTCATTATATGTGTGAAAATAGATTTCACATATACGGTATTTCTATTTGTAAATGCAAAAATTTGTGTTATTTTAGTTAGTGTATAAATAAAAACACTTTATGCAAATTCTGTGCAAATACAGTGAGCTTTCTGCAAATACGATAAGCTGCATATACGTTAAACTACCTGCAAATACGGTAAGCGCCATATACGGTATGCTTAAAATTGT
>NW_019262010.1:8561-13028 GCF_002742605.1 Olea europaea var. sylvestris | reverse complement strand
TTGCTCGAACAAAGCAGAGTAAGGAAGAGCCTGTAGTAGAGTACATTGAACGCTAGAGAAACCTCGTGCTTAATTGTAAAGAATGAATAAGTGAAGCATCTTCCATCGACATGTGTGTACAAGGCATGCATTGGGGATTACCCTATAATCTCCAAGCAAACATGCCTCACTCATTCGAAGAATTGGCAACACGTGTTCATAACCTGGAGCTCCAAATTGCAAGGCATGGGAGTTATTTACCATGTGACAAGAAAGATCCTAAGAAGGATATAAAGAAGGACGTCGAGATAAGTAAATCCAAAGAGGCTATGGCGATTTCTACTGTTCCTGCAAAGATAGCCTTCCAAGGGTTGAGCTCGAACTCAAAATTGAAGCTAGAGTTTAGACCTAACAAAGGACAAGTCTAAAGCAGAAGTCATGTGACTCTAAAGGAACTTGAAGGAAGGGAGTACCCATTCTCAGATTCAAAAGTTTCTGGAATTCTGGATCAGTTCCTTGAACAGAAAATAATCGAACTTCCAATTCCAAAAAGACCTGAGGAGGCTGGTAAGATCGATAATCCTAAATACTATGAATTTCACAGGATCTTTAGCCATCCAATGGAAAAATGCTTTGTTTTGAAATATCTTATTGTTCGCTCGGACAAAGAAAATAAGATCAAACTTGAAACCGGATAGAATCCAACAGCCACATGCTCGATGGTTTCATTTGGATCATTTGATCCAATTCCCATTCCATGAAAGAAACAAATATTCTCTGATGTGCACGATGCTTGTAAATCCTCCGTTGAGGAATTTGGACCTCAACTCCCGGAAGGAGCCATCCTAATGAAATTTGAAGTAGACAGAGAAATCACCATTAGTTATATCTATCCAGGGATGAATGGACCAAGCGCACCCAATCGTCCAACCTTTTATGAAATTATGACAGGTGACTTGGATCTTTGGGATTTCAACTCAGAACTTGAAGACGAGATCGGTGACGGCTGGTCTACCTTCATAAAGAAGAAAAAGAAATACATAATGCCAAACAAAATAGGTAAAATATTCTCTTCTACGTGTCTTGCAGGAACAAAGTTGGAGGAATTGGGTACGAAAATTCAACCCAATGAAGAAGAAACGCTAGAAGAAGATCGGGGGGCATGGACCTTAGTGAAAAGACGTCGTTGGAAGGCTCCACGACTCCCAAATTCTAACTTTTGTGACAAGAAATCAAGACCAAGGAACGATCAAAGAAGGAGGCCTGAAGTCAAGCCAAGAGTATCTACTAAATCAATCGGAGAGGGAGCAGCTCCACGCGTTCTTCCTAGACTACCGACTTTGGGTGATTATTTTCCTAAAGGTTTCTTTGATAAAGAATGTCTAACCTCCAACATAATCAATGTGAAGGAGAAAGATGAAATGAAGAACGTATCAAAGCAGACTTCAAAACAGAAGAAAACTATTTCACGACTCAATAATATTCCTGCCAATACAAGTCTAGTAGATTCTCTTGCCCTTCCCTTCGATGATCGGATGGCCTTGGTGGTAGCATTAATCGATCCGAAAGAATACGAAGGCAAAGTTTTAGAACATATTGGAGCCACATCTCCTCAAGACTATATGGCCGCGATAACATTCGATGATGGAGATTTACAGCTGGGATCATGTCCACATAATAGACCACTGTATGTCAGCGGTTATATTCAAGAGTGCAAGATAAATCGTATGATGATCGATTATGGATCTGCTGTAAATATTATACCGATCAAAACAATGAAGAAAATTGGAATCAATGTTAGTAATCTATCCAAAAGCAAAATCATGATTCAAGGATTCAATCAAAAAGGTCAGCGAGCCATTGGCATGATTCACCTAAAGCTGCAAATAGGAGAGTTAATCTCCTCGGCTTTTTTCCATGTCATTGATGCTAAAACATCATACGAGTTACTCCTTGGACGTGTTTGGTTGCACGAAACTGGAGTGGTACCTTCGACTTGGCACCAATGCTTCAAATATAGCCGAGACGGAGAAGTCAAATGTGTGGTAGCTGAGTCTAAACCTTTTCTATGAAGAAGAATCTCATTTTGCCGATGCCAAGTTTTACATGGAAGGTGAAGAATGTAATTCTTCAGGGTTGACCATGTCTGGATTCAAAATCAAAGAAGATACAAATGATCATGATACATCTAGTGCTGCTCAGTCTCATCAACTTATCAAAGACAAGTCAAAATTTACATCCGAAAAATTCTCTAAAGGCAAAGAACCTCAAGTAGAATCAACCGATGTTGAAGTATTGAGAAAAGAGTTAACTCTTCCAATACCTAGTATCCAAAAATTGCTTCTGCCCCCACCAACTTATGGTGGCCCCGAAAGGACATAAATCTACATCATAGGCTTCAACATCTGTTTCGGACATATCAAAACTTTGTATTTCCAGCTCATCCAAACAAGAAAGAGCTGCTGAATCAAAACAAACTTTCAAAGGATGTTACAATCCTCAAGTTAAGAAGTTGTTTGAAAATGCTAGGTTTGGAAAAAGAGAGCCTCGTAAATTAGGTGATCTTGATGTTGTCCTTTCAGGAGGGCATCCCCCTTCTAATTCTGATGGAGCCTTGGCGTCCCAACCCAGGTATGGTTTGGGATATGATCCCAATCCACCAAGAAAGATTAAGGTCAAAAAGGTTTCCTCAAACCCCATCATGATTCAAATTTATGAAGTTGCAGAAGAGAAATCTGAATAGCCGAAACCTTCAGTGTTCGATCGAATTGAAAATGAGAATGCCAGAGTTTCGGTGTTTAAAAGGTTAAAAGGAGAACCCTCTCCAATAGTCGATGTAAAAGGTAAAGTTTCTGTCTTCCAAAGATTAAGCAAAGATTCTTCTTCTTCTACCCAAATTGATAGGAATGCACAAGCTCCCCAAATGTCATCCCAAAGAAAATCTGCATTTTCTCGACTTGGGATTAAAACTTCTAATCCAAGCCTAAAGCCACAACGATCAAGAAGAAGACGAAGAGAGAAAAAAGTTTGTCCATCCCAAAAGGAGAGTGAAGAAAAAGAAGAAGTCTCTGTCAATCACATAGCCTTTGAAGAAGCTCCCGATTCAGACTCCGAGTCCGAAAGTTTTGTCACAACTGATGAACCTGAACCAGTCCCACATACTTTTGAAGAAGGTAGACAAGCTACTGTAGATGACTTGAAACAATTGAACCTGGGGACCGAAGAAGACTCGAGACCAGTATTTGTAAGTGTCCTTCTCAATCAAAAGAAAGAATCTGAGTACATTAGTTTGCTTCACGAATACAAAGACGTGTTTGCATGGTCTTACAAAGAAATGCCGGGGTTAAATCCTAAGGTTGCAGTGCATCATCTTGCAGTTAGACATGGAGTTCGACCGGTCAAACAACCTCAAAGAAGATTTTGACCATAACTGATTCCTCAAATTGAAATGGAAGTCAACAAACTTATTGAAGCTGGATTTATACGCGAAGTGAAATGTCCAGCATGGATCGCAAACATTGTTCCTGTCAAAAAGAAGAACGGGCAATTACGAATTTGCGTTGACTTTCGGGATCTGAATCAAGCATGTCCGAAAGATGATTTTTCACTTCCAATAACAAAGTTGATAGTGGATACAACTACTGGATATGAAGTCCTATCCTTCATGGACCGATTTTCTGGATACAATCAGATACGGATGAACCCAAAAGACGAGGAACTCATATCATTTCGTATCCCAAAAGGCATATATTGTTACAAAGTTATGCCTTTTGGATTAAAAAATGCGAGGACAACCTACCAGTGGGCAATGCAAAAGATTTTCGATGATATTCTACATAAGAACGTTGAATGTTATGTGGATGATCTTGTTGTTAAAACAAAAAGACATGACGATCATTTACAAGATTTACGTGATGTTTTCAAAAAACTTCATAGACATCAGTTAAAGATGAATCCGTTGAAATGTGCATTTGACGTCACCTCTGGAAAATTTCTCGGCTTCGTTGTTCGACACCGGGGCATTGAAATAGATCAATCAAAAATTG
The DNA here is from genome assembly GCF_002742605.1 of Olea europaea var. sylvestris. Lineage (NCBI taxonomy): Eukaryota > Viridiplantae > Streptophyta > Magnoliopsida > Lamiales > Oleaceae > Olea > Olea europaea. Next base: position 9,003 of record NW_019262010.1, on the reverse strand, counting down.
AAGCAATAATCAACATGCCAGAGCCAAGAAATGTACATGAGTTGAAAAGTCTTCAAGGAAAACTTGCATACATTCGAAGATTTATCGCTAATCTAGCCGGACTTTGTCATCCATTTAACAAATTGGTGAAGAAAGATGTACCATTTGAATGAGATAACGCTTGTCAAAATGCTTTTCAAAGTATTAAACAATATTTGTCTCATCCACCAGTACTCGCAGCTCCAGTTCCAGGGAAGTCGCTGACTCTTTATGTTACAGCACAAGAATGTTCTCTAGGGGCACTTCTTGCCCAAGTTAACGAAGAAAGAAAAGAGAATGCACTCTATTACTTGAGCTGGACACTGGTAGGCACTGAAATGAAGTATTTGCCTATTGAAAAAATATGCCTCACGTTAATCTTCGCGGCTAAAAAGTTGAGGCATTATATGCTATCACACACAAT
>NW_019262010.1:0-4081 GCF_002742605.1 Olea europaea var. sylvestris | reverse complement strand
TGAAATTGAGCCAAGGTCTGGATTTGCTTGATAGTTAGATGTTCGTGTAAGTCCACTATAAATGCTCACTAATATGGGTGGAACCAGACTATAAGTGTATCCGTCTGCCATCCTAGAAGATGCTTTAAAAGTCCCGACTCTTATACTTCCATCCCCAGATGGAAGAACGAAGCGACAAAGCCATAGGGAGAGATAGGCTGCTATCTCTAATTCTTCTTCTTCTTCCATAGACAGAGATACTGGAAAATTGCCCCAATGCCGTCGATCCCTACGAGTAATGTCTCTTGGCTTGTCTGCCACCACGGGCCTCCGTATTTCCTTAGATGTTCTTGATGGCGCCTTTTGAATGGATTTAAATTCATAGCACTCTTATAATTTTTGTGTTGTCGAGGGTTCGGGACACAACCATTCTCATGAAACCAAAAATTAACCCACTGTTCGTGAGTAATTCTGTCAGATTCATTCGCATGGGCAATCAATGCGAAAACATTAAAGAGACACAAACAAGACTTGGGAAGATGATCCGTCAACTTTATAAGGCTCGGTACTACTTCCTCATAATAATGACCCATGATCGAAAGTCCACTTATCTCGCCGATGTCCCAAAGAGAAATGCCAATTTCACCATTGGTAGTTACAAAGGTGCTCGTTTTTGGACACCAAACCTCACAAAAGAGCTCTGTAAATGGAGTTTGGGCGATGGTAATCTTTTGCAGCAGAACCGACCGCAAAAGCTAACTTTTAATCCATATTCTTCTATTCCTTCATATTCTTATGTATTTATATTATTATCTTCTATTTCTTCTATTTCCTTATTCAGATTCTGATTCATCATCTTCCGTTTTACTTATATAAAATTTATTATAATATTCTTCAATGTCTGATATTTCACTCAATTCATCATTTATCACCAAATATTCTTTTTGTAATATTTTAACTTTCTTTTTATGACAATCATGGTTTATATGACCATTTCGCCACAATTCCAACATTTACATTGACTTTTATTTTTCTTATAACTTTTATTTTTCTATTGACCACACGAGATATTTTTTCTTTTATAATATCTTCTTCTAGGTTTCATATCTTTTTTATTAAAATTTCTAAATTTTTTAAATTTTTTATTTTTATATTTTCTTTTATTAATCCTTCCTTCAGGATTACATCCCCATAGGATTTTCCATATCTTCACAACATATTCTGGTTAGTTTTCCTGATTTTTTCATTAATTGTCTTTGTTTAGCATATATATGCAAGTCTTTCAAATAAAAATTTTATTCTTGAACTTAAAGTTCTAGGTGTTCTAACATTATCTCTAACATATTTTTCAAATTCTATTTTAAAATATATTCCCCATGAACTTGGTAATTTTTTATAATACATATCTTGGTATACTTCTTAGTTCTTATTACTATAAAATTGAACATAATAATAATTTCTAAATTCACAAGTATATTCTTTAATTTTACACATACACATATTGCTAAATTTATTAGTTTAATTCTAGCATTGTCTTTTTCTCATATTTCTTTTCTTTTGACAATTCTTATTCAATTTTCTTCTAAAAATTCATCTGAAATATATTCTACTAGCTTTTCTATACCTTGCCTATCTGATTTTATTATTTCTGGTTGTACATTTATTTTTATTAATGTTTTTGTATCATTACTTATTCATTCCCACCAATTTTTAACATCTCCTTCAAAGGATGCTATTAAGAAATCTATTCTTCTTTCAGTATTTTCCCATGTGTCATCTTTATTATATAAAAATAATAATATTATTGAATATGTCCAAGTTAATAAGGCTTTTTTAGTATCTATTTTTGCAGTTTAAATCTAATTTTATTCCTCCATGGTTAATAGGTTTATCATAAGTATCATTTAATTCAAATCTGTCTCTATATTTATTTCCTTTAGGTGGTTGTCTATCTCTTACTTTATCATAAAATTGTCCATATGATTTATTATATATAGGTGCACAATGTTCATCTAAATCTTGTAATTCTTGTTTAGAAGTTCTTATTAGATTAGGTCTTGCTTCAATATTTATTAAAACTTGGTATTCACTTATATCACTTAAACTTAATTGATCAGAATTTTCTAATTCCTCATTCATCTTTATCTTCATTTTCTTCTACTTTTAATTTTCCTAACATTTTTTCTCGAGATTCTTCTTCTTCTTTTAATATTTTTGGTAATATAATTTTTTTAAATTCATTATCCATACTTCCTATTTCTATTATTACACTCTCTTTTTCAATATATTTCTTTCCTCTTCGAGTCATTTCTTTTTCTATTAATTTTTTTTATCTATTTTCTTTTCTTTATTTTTATTATTTTCTTTTAATTCTCTAATTTCAATTTTTAATATATTTATATCGTTTCTTATTTCTCTTACTTCATTTCTTAAATCTTGTATATCATTTATTAAAATTTTTATTAATGACTTTAATTCTTTCATATATTCACTTATTGACATATTAAAATCATCTTTCTAATAAATAAGTTAATTTATATCTTTTATCTTGTTTTTATCTATTATTTTTTCAAATCTTCTGTTGACTATATCTGGATCTATTAATTCTTCTTTTACTGTACTGAAGTATTTACTCTCAAGTCTTAATCTTTTACATTTTAATTTTATTAATTATCTTTTATTTGATACTCTTATTCCTTCTGGTATTAACGTTATGTCTTGTATTTTTTCCCATTTTTATAAGTAATTTATTTAATTTTGAATTTGTATTATCACTTTCACTCATACTTCTCTTTGTAATATAAATTAATTTCTTCCTCTTCATATTCTTTAATAATTTTTTCATGCACATATATTTCTTTTATCAATCCTATTATTAATTTTTCTAATATTTCTTCTTTTATCTCTTTAGGTAAATCTTTAACTATTGTTAGTGTCATTATTTTTAATTTATTAAAAATAGGTTTTAAAAATATATAACTTCCTCTTCCTTCTTCTAATTTATAATATTTATCTATTTTTCTTATTTTAATTTCCATGATCTCTATGCTTTTATCAAGATGTAATTATAAATATTTGTATATTATAATTAATTATTATTTTTAAGATATATAATCTAAATATTCCTTTAACTTTTTAATACTTAATCTAATATTTATTAAATTTATATAAAATCTAAGTGCTAACCTAAATCTAAATATTTTTATTTCTTCAGATAATCTATTTTTTATGGGTTTTCTCATGATCTCTATGGCTCTGATACCAATTAGGGGAGCTACTTAGAGCGAACAAAAATCATAAAAAAAAATAGCCAAGTAATATTTAATTTTAAGGACTAAATTAGAATTTTTCTATATTATAATGGCCTATTATGTAATATCTAAATTAAGGGTATTTTAGGTATGTAAATTGACCAAAGGTCATTTTGGAAAAATGGTCCTTTTCCATAGGCTATTTTCATATATTTTTTGATTTTGAGCTGGAATTTTAACTTTGTATGTTACGAAAAGTTTTATGGCATTTTGGTTTTGTAGCTTTTTGTGGATGGTCATTATTCGGTTAAGAAGAATTTTTGACTTCTTGTGGAAAGTGAGTGGTTTTTAGCTGAGTTTTACCTCCGAGTGTTTCGATTTTTAAAGCATTTCGAGTTTGTAGCATTTTGGACATTCTTTTCAATGATTATTAATCAAAATTGGCATCCATTTGATCTCATTATTTCACATTATAATGATGACAATAATAATATTTTGGAGAATGTGTGATTAAAAAAGAAAGAAAAGTTGGTGAATTTTCGTATGATATTATTTTATTGAAGAATATATGATTGATATGAAGAGAGAAAAATAAATTATAATTTAATGAGAAATAATGGGGTCAAACGAGGGCTTATTATACAATACTTCGATTAAGAAGAAATTTTGAATTCTTGTCAAACGTAAGTTCTTTTTAACAACACTCAGTAATAATGACGAAAAACTTATTTTATTCGGTACTGAGTTAATACTGAGGAGCTCCATCTGTACAAGGAGGGACTATTACTAATATTTCAATATAATTTATACAAAGAAAATGATTATTCGATCTTTTTATATTTTTGTAGCAT
>NW_019262009.1:0-1010 GCF_002742605.1 Olea europaea var. sylvestris | reverse complement strand
TCCAATCAATTTGCCAAATTTCGGCCCATTCCGACACAATCGCGACAAATGATAAAATTGCCCCTGGTATAGTTTTGCATTGTAAATTTTCTGTCTAACACTTATTCAACCCGACATAATTAATACGGAAATTAATTATTCGGAGGCCTAAACGAAGGAATTTGGGATTTTTTGTCTTTGCCCCGAGTCCAATTTCTTGGGCCGTTTTCAATTAACATGCCAAATTTCGGCCCATTCCGACACCGCTGCGACAAATGACAAACTTGCCCCTCGTGCGATTTTTCTTTCTTAATTTTCTATCCAACACTGCTTCAACTTGACATAATTAATATGGAAATTAATTATTCGGAGCCTAAATGATGGAATTTGGCAAAAATCTTGTGATCCTGGGTCCTTGCCCCAGTCCATTTTCTCGGGCCGTTTCCAATCAACCTGCCAAATTTCGGTATATTCCGACACCGTAGCGACAAATGACAAAATTGCCCAGGTGCGGTTTTGCTTTCTTAATTTTCTGTCCAACACATCTTCAGCCTGACATAATTAACAAGGAAATTAATTATTCGGAGGCCTAAACGAAGGAATTTGGCTAAAATCCCGTGATCCCAGGTCTGTGCCTCGAGTCCAATTTCTCGGGTCGTTTCCAATCAACCTGCTAAATTTCAGCCCACTCCGACACGTCGCTACGAATGACAAAATTGCCCTTGGTGTGATTTTTCTATGTTAATTTTCTGTCTGACACTCCTTCAACCTAACATAATTTTTGCGGAAATTAATTATTCGGAGGCTTAAACGAAGGAATTTAGCTAAAATCCCGTGATCCCAGGTCTGTGTCCCGAGTCTAATTTCTCGGGCCGTTTTCAATTAACCTACCAAATTCCGGCCCATTCCGACACCGTCGCGACAAATGACAAAATTGCCCCTGGTGCGGTTTTTCTTTGTTAATTTTCTGTCCAATACTTCTTCAACCTGACATAATTATTACAAAAATAAATTATTCGGAGGCCTAAACG
>NW_019262008.1:0-1010 GCF_002742605.1 Olea europaea var. sylvestris | reverse complement strand
GAAACATATCTTTAAGGGTAATTGGCACAAAATATCCTTATCTTTCAAGTTTTTTGTGGAAAACGTCCATACCTTTCATTTTTTGGCAATGTCACCCCACCTTTGCCTTCCTTTTATTGCGCAAAACGTCCTTACATTCACTCCCCATTAAAATGCACTGTTAAATCAAAGAAAATGAGTTTTTTATTTTCAAAAGGCAAGGGTAAAATTGTCCAAACGCATTTTTTCTTCATTGAGGCTTATGAAGGGTGCAAATAAAGGGTGAAGTGAGAAGATCAATTAAAATGTGATTATGTGGATGAACAATACATAGAAATGGAGAAGATGAGGAAGATAAACGGGTCTTCTTCCCAAGCTAATTGGAAGTTGAACTTGTGTTAATAATCCCTATCTTTATATTTTCTTTGCGCAAAACATCACTACATTTACATTGTTTTGTGAAAAACATCCCAACCTTTATATTTTCTCTGTGCAAAACATCCCTACCTTTTCATTGTATTTGCGCAAAATATCCCTACTTTTGTTAAAAATTGTGAAAATCGTCCCTACATATTTTGAGCCAAATACAACCCTGCTTATATGCCCTGCAATGGAATTTCCCTAAAACCCATTTCGAACATAGCAAAACTAGCAATCAACAACTATACTTAATTACCAAACCCAGCAAAACCAATACTCAACAACCAACATTAATAAACAAACATCAAAACCAGTACTCAACAATCAGCATCAATAATCAAACCCACTGTGAAGAAAAGAGAAGGCCACATAATCGGAAAGTGCTTCTTTCTGTCTAGTTGTTCAAAAATATCCAAAAAAAAAAATATACAATTCACGTCGTCTCTTTTGCCAGAGAATGGGTTGATGCGTAATGAAGGGGCGGGAGTGAAGCCAGTGAAGAGAAATGTGTTTGGACGATTTTAACCCTATCTTTTGATTATAAAAATCTCATTTTCTTTGATTTAACGGTGCATTTTAATGGAGGGTGGACGAAAGGATATTTTGCAAAA
>NW_019262007.1:0-1010 GCF_002742605.1 Olea europaea var. sylvestris | reverse complement strand
TTTGTTTCTTTTCGACGAATTGCTAGTCTAATTCTATTGGAATCGAGCCAACTAAAGTGTTTTTCAATTTCACGATAACTTCGGGTTTGTTCGTTTTCGGCAAATTGATAGTCCAATTCGGTTGGAACCGAGCCAATGAAAAGTGGTTTTCAATTTCATGATAACTTCGGGATTGTTCGATTTTGGCGAATTGCTAGTCTAATTCGATTGGAATAGAGCCAATGAAAAGTCGTCTTCAATTTCAAGATTACTTCGGGTTTGTTCGTTTTTGGCGAATTGCTAGTCTAATTCGATTGGAATGGAGCCAATGAAAAGTGTTTTTTGATTTCATGATAACTTCGGGTTTGATCGTTTTCGGCTAATTGCTAGTCTAATTCGATTGGAATCGAGCAAATGAAAAGTGCTTTTTGATTTCATGATAACTTCAGGTTTGGTCGTTTTCGGCAAATTGCTAGTCTAATTCGATTGGAATCGATCCAATGAAAAGTGGTTTATGATTTCATGATAACTTCGGGTTTGTTTGCCTTCGGCCAATTGCAAGGCTAATTCGATTGGAATCGAGGCAATGAAAAGTGGTTTTTGATTTCGTGATAACTTCGGGTTTGTTCGTTTTCGACGAATTGCTAGTCTAAGTCGATTGGAATCGAGCCAATGAAAAGTGGTTTTCGATTTCATGATAACTTCGGGTTTGTTCATTTTTGGCGAAATGCTAGTCTAATTCGAATGGAATCGAGCCAATGGAAAGTAGTTTTTGATTTCATGACAACTTCGGGTTTGTTCCTTTTTTTGCGAATTGCTAGCCTAATTCGTTTGGAATCGAGCCAATGAAAAGTGGTTTTTGACTTCATGATAACTTCGGGTCTGTTTGTTTTCGACGAATTGCGAGTCTAATTCTATTGGAATCCAGCCAATGGAAAGTGTTTTTCAATTTCATGATAACTTCGGGTTTGTTCATTTTCGGAAAATTCCTAGTCTAATTCGATTGTACTCGAGCCAATGAAAAGTGGTTT
>NW_019262006.1:0-1010 GCF_002742605.1 Olea europaea var. sylvestris | reverse complement strand
CCAATATTGATATAGTAATTTAGTCCTTATTGATAACTAATATTATTAACTAAGTAATTTTCTTAATTGGCTATAACTCGAGTTTAACTTGACCAAATTAAATTTTCCTGGAGTCCATAATTCGCCATTTATTACGAGCTTCAAAATGAGCCCAATATTGATAGGGTAATTCTAACTCCTTCAACAGTTAACTATTTGGCCCATTTAATAAAATTATAATTTTGATATTTATTTTAACTTCGGTCCCGCAACTATAAAGATATCCACATAGATCCAAATTAACTATAGAGGTAGCCAACTAACTTGCGTAAGGACTTAACTAAACATTGCATTCCTATTAAATGGCAAATAAATTATATGAAAAACTAAAAAAAATCGGGATTTTACATGACATACCCTGTTGGACAATTTAAATTTTATATAGTTTTCCTGTCCAATAGACACTTGACAACAATGCAAGTGTCAAACTGGGTGTCGAAAATCAGTGTACAAATAGCAAAGTTCAATCGGTAAGGACCTTACTGCATGTATACTATGGTGAACATTTTAGTTTACACTTTACTGCGTGACATACCCTATTGGATAGTTTAAATGTTATACAGTTTTCCTGTCCAATTGACACTTGACAACAATGCAAGTGTCAAACTGCGTGTCGAAAATCAGTGTACAAATAGCAAAGTTCAATCGGTAAGAACCTTGTTACATGTACACTATGGTATACACTTTAGTTTACACTTTGCCACGTTGCATTACCCTATCGGACAGTTTAAATTTCAAACAGTTTTCTCATCCACTTCACACTTAACAGCAATGCAAGTATCAAACAACGTGTCAAAAATCAGTGTACAAATTGCAAATTTAAATCGGTAAGGACCTTGCTACATGTACATTGTGGTGTACACTTTAGTTTACACTTTGTCAAGTGATATTACCCTGTTGGACAGTTCAAATTTCTAATTGTTTTCCCATCCAATTGACACTTGACAATAATGCAAGTGTCAAACAACGTG
>NW_019262005.1:0-1010 GCF_002742605.1 Olea europaea var. sylvestris | reverse complement strand
TTAACTCGAACGAATTGATTTCTAGTTCGATTTCTTCAGGCATGTCAAGGCATGGATGATCGGCTAGAAAGTTAGCCAAAGCCCGATTTTTGACTGCCTTCTGAGGTATATATTGTATTTCGAATTCTGATAAAGCTAGTGTCCAAAGGCCTACCCTTTGGTGTAAAATAGGGCGCGAGAACATATACTTAACTAAATTTACTTTAGAAATTAAATAAACGGTTACGGGCCGTAAATAAGCCCTTAATTTTGTACATGTGAAATACAATGCAAGACATAATTTTTCGATAGCAGAGTAATTACATTCACATTTCGTTAACCGTCTACTTAAGTAGTAAATTGCCCTTTCTTCACCAAATTGGTCTTCCTGTGCGACCATTCCAGCTATTGATTTTTTTCAGCCGATACATACACTTTCATTGGCCGTCCTTGGATTGGTGACGCCAACACTGGTGGACTTGATAGATACGTCTTCAGGCTTTCAAAAGCCTTTTGATGTTCTTCTTTCCAGACGAATTCGTCCTGATTTTTCAATTTTAATAGCGGCGAAAAGACTTTAGTTCGCCCTCACAGTTAGAAATAAAGCGTCTTAAAAAATTTACTTGGCCTAGAAACCTTTGCAACTCCTTTTTGTTGCTAGGTGGTTTGACTTCTAAAATAGCCTTCGCTTTATTTTTATCAAATTCAATCCCTCTCTTGTGTACTAAGAAATCAAGAAAGTTCCCTGCATTAACACCAAATGCACACTTCAAGGGATTCAACTTTAGCTTATATTGCTTCATTCGTTCAAACGAACATCTTAACTGTTCGAAATGGTCCTCTTCTTTAATGGACTTGACTACTATGTCGTCTACATACACCTCAACAAACTTGCCTATCATATCATGAAAGATTAAATTCATCGCCCTTTGATAAGTTTCTCCTGTCTTTTTTAGGCCGAAAGGCATAACCACCCATTCAAAACATCCTAGAGACCCAGGGCATCTAAAGGCAGTTTTGTGTATGTCTTC
>NW_019262004.1:0-1010 GCF_002742605.1 Olea europaea var. sylvestris | reverse complement strand
TGATCTGAAATTTTGTATTGGTATCGATGTCATGGGGTTTGGGTTGGAAGCGTCCATCCGAAGTATTTCACCTGATATTGAGCTACGGCTCCGACGCCGACAATCTCGATGACGTCACGCCGACTTCATCCCGATCGTCATCCTCCGCTTCCCCATTCTCCACCTCCTCTCCTACGACATCGTTGCAGGATGTCGGGGACAGCGGCAATAAGGATAAGCTAGGGTTTAGGGTTGACCTCGAGTGGAACGCGGGCGAGGATGAGGATCAAGTTGCTTTGAAGCTTCAGTCACAGGTAATGGTCGCCTTGCCTTCACCGCAAGATACTGTTCAAATCGAATTAAGGGAGAGGAGCAAAACTGGTGAGAGCAATTCGGAAAGCGGGGTGGTTGATTATGGGGGTCATTTGGCTAATGGTGATGATGGCAGTGAGAGTGTTTTGGGGAATTTGGAAGGGGATGGGGTGGTGGTGGAAATGAGTGTGGTGAAGAGGAGGGAGCCGTTGAAAGGGATGATAATGTGGAGGGCAGGTGGTTCGGGCCAGCAGAATGATGGCGGGATGGGGGTGTTGGTTAAGCTTATGAGGTCCAATTTCGCCAACACCGCCGCAGATGGAATGGTTATTGGGTGTGGGTGCCCTGAACACTGGAGGAACGTCAATGTGGTCAGCCTTTGCGGCCTTGGATTGACAGTGAGTCCGTTGCTTTCATCATATCTTATGATAATCAGAGCTGTTAGTGTTTATTTTGTTTATATTGTGCACATCAATCAATTGGTTAATTCACAAATATAGCATTTGGATTAGTGTTGAATGTTGAGTTCAAGAGAGAAGCTGGAGTTTGTAATTTTGTTCAATTTTGGTCCCGAGTCTGATGATCAATTGCACATCTAATCACTGTAGAAAATATAGTACTTCAGCCCCCGTTTGGCCCCCATTCTTAGCTAATTTTAATGGATGGAATAATTTTTTTTGAAAAATGTGTGGTTGAAAAAGAATGAAAAGTTTTTGATT
>NW_019262003.1:0-1010 GCF_002742605.1 Olea europaea var. sylvestris | reverse complement strand
CTGGCGCGATTTTTGTCCCCGATAAACCTGTCAAATTTCAACCAATTCCGACGCAGTCGAGAAAAATGACGAAATTGCCCCCGACGCGATTTTGGTTTCCGATCAACCTGTCAAATTTAAGCCAATTCCAACACAGTCGCGGAAAATGACGAAATTACACCCGGTGATATTTTTGTTCCCGATCAACCAGTCAAATTTGAGCCCATTCCGACACAGTCGAGAAAAATGACGAAATTGCCCCCGACTCGATTTTTGTTTCCGATCAACCTGTCAAATTTTAGCCAATTCCGATAGAGTCGCGAAAAATGATGAAATTGCAGCCGGCACGATTTTTATATCCGATCAAACTGCCAAATTTCAGCCAATTACGACACAGTCGGGAAAAATGACGAAATTGCCCTCGGCGCGGTTTTTGTTTTCGATCGACAAGTCAAATTTTAGTAAATTCCAACACAGTAGCGAAAAATGACGAAATTACACCCGGTGCGGTTTTTGTTCCCGATAAACCTGTCAAATTTGAGCCCATTCCGACACAGTCTAGAAAAATGACGAAATTGCCCGCGCCGCGATTTTTATCTCAGATCAAACTGCCAAATTTCAGCCAATTCCGACATAGTCGAGAAAAATGACGAAATTGCCCCCGTGGCGGTTTTTGTTTCCGATCAACAAATCAAATTTCAGCCAATTCCGATAGAGTCGCGAAAAATGATGAAATTGCCCCGGCGCGATTTTTATTCCCGATAAACCTGTCAAATTTGAGCCCATTCCGACACAGTCTAGAAAAATGACGAAATTGCCCGCGCCGCGATTTTTATCTCAGATCAAACTGCCAAATTTCAGCCAATTCCGACACAGTCGAGAAAAATGACGAAATTGCCCCCGGCGCGATTTTTGTTTCCGATCAACACGTCAAATTTTAGTCAATTCCGACACAATCGCGAAAAATGACGAAATCACATCCGGCGCGATTTTTGTTCCCGATAAACCTGTCAAATTTGAGCCCATTACGA
>NW_019262002.1:921-1010 GCF_002742605.1 Olea europaea var. sylvestris | reverse complement strand
GACGAAATTGCCCCCAGCGCGATTTTTGTTCTTGATCAACCTGTCAAATTTGAGCCCATTCCGACACAGTCGAGATAAATGACAAAATT
>NW_019262002.1:427-723 GCF_002742605.1 Olea europaea var. sylvestris | reverse complement strand
GCCCCCGACGCGATTTTTGTTTCCGATCAACCTGTCAAATTTGAGCCCATTCCGACACTGTCGAGAAAAATGACGAAATTGCCGCTGGCGCGATTTTTATTTCCGATCAAACTACCAAATTTCGGCAAATTCCGACACAGTCGAGAAAAATGACGAAATTGCCCCTGGCATGATTTTTTTTTCCAATCAACCTGTCAAATTTGAGCCTATTCCGACACAGTCGAGAAAAATGACGAAATTACCCCCGGCGCGATTTTTATTTCAGATCAAACTGCCAAATTTCAGCCAATTCCGAC
>NW_019262002.1:0-389 GCF_002742605.1 Olea europaea var. sylvestris | reverse complement strand
ACAGTCGAGAAAAATGACGAAATTGCCCCGTCGCGATTTTTGTTTCCGATCAACAAGTCAAATTTTAGCCAATTCCGACGCAGTCGCGAAAAATGAAGGAATTACACCCGGTGCGATTTTTCTTCCCGATAAACCTGTCAAATTTGAACCCATTCCGACAGTCGAGAAAAATGACAAAATTGCCGCCTGCGCGATTTTTATTTCCGATCAAACTACCAAATTTCAGCCAATTCCAACACAGTCGAGAAAATGCCGAAATTGGCCCAGCGCTATTTTTGTTTCCGATCAACCTGTCAAATTTGAGCAAATTCCGACACAGTCGAGAAAAATGACGAAATTGCCCCCGGCGCAATTTTTATTTCAGATCAAACTGCCAAATTTCAGCCAAT
>NW_019262001.1:0-1010 GCF_002742605.1 Olea europaea var. sylvestris | reverse complement strand
AAAAAAAAGAAAATTCTTTAAATAAATTCCAAAATCTAATCTTTATACCTTCTATTAAAAATATATCGAACTAATTTTACGGCTAAGGTACAATGGTTGAGTGACATTTTCGTCCATGCAGGTTAAGGCATTACAAAAACTATTTGAAATTTAAACTGTCCAATAGAGTAATGTCTTGTGGCAAAGTGAAGACTAAAGTGTACACCATAATGTACATGTAGCAAGGTCCTTATCGATTGAACTTTGCTACTTGTACACTGATTTTCGACATGTTATTTGAAACTTCCATTGCTGTCAAGTGTCAGATGGATGGGAAAACTATTTGAAATTTAAACTGTCCAATATGGTAATGTTACGTGGCAAAGTGTAAACTAAAGTGTATACCATAGTGTACATATAGCAAGGTTCTTACCGATTGAACTTTGTCATTTTTGTACACTAATTTTTGACACATTATTTGACACTTGTATAGTTTTCAAGTGTAAATTGGATGGGAAAACTGTTTGAAATTTAAATTGTCCAACATGGTAATGTCACGTGGCAAAGTGTTAACTAAAGTATACACCATAGTGTAAATGTAGCAAGGTTCTTTCCGATTGAACTTTGCTATTTGTACACTGATTTTTGACACGTTGGTTGACACTTGCATTGTATTCAAGTGTCAATTGGATGGAAAACTATTTGAAATTTAAACTGTCCAATATGGTAATGTCACGTGGCAAAGTATAAACTAAAGTGTCTACCATAATGTACATACAACAAGATTCTAACCGATTGAACTTTGCTTTTTGTATACTGATTTTGGACACGTTGTTTGACACTTACATTATATTCAAGTGTCAATTGGATGGAAAAACTGTTTGAAATTTAAATTGTCTATAGGGTAATGTCACGTGGCAAAGTGTAAACTAAAGTGTACACCATAGTGTACATGTCCTAAGGTTCTTACTGATTGAACTTTGTTATTTATACACTGATTTTTAACACATTATTTGACACTTACATTCTTG
>NW_019262000.1:0-1010 GCF_002742605.1 Olea europaea var. sylvestris | reverse complement strand
ATCGTCACGACAAATGACAAAATTGACCTAGGTGCTGTATTTCTTTCTTAATTTTCTGTCCAGCACTTCTTCGACCTGACGTAATTAATAAGGAAATTAATTATTCGGAGGCCCAAATGATGGAATTTGGAAAAAATCCCCTTATCTCGAGTCTACACCCCAAGTCCAATTTCGCGGACCGTTTCCAATCAACCTGCCAAATTTCGGCCCATTCCGACATCGTCACGACAAATGGAAAAATTGCCCCTGGTGCGATTTTTCTTTATTAATTTTCTTACCAGCATTTCTTCAACCCGGCATAATTAATAAGAAAATTAATTATTCGGAGGCCCAAATGAAGGAATTTGGCTAAAATCCAGTGATCCCGGGTTTGTGCCCCGAGTCCAATTTCGCGGGCCGTTTCCAATCAACCTCCCAAATTTCGACCCATTCCGACACCATCCCAACAAATGACAAAATTGTCCCTGGTGCGGTTTTTTTGTTAATTTTCTGTCCAGCACGTCTTCAATATGACGTAATTAATAAGGAAATTAATTATTCGGAGGCCCAATCGAAGGAATTTGGCTAAAATCCTGTGATCCCGAGTCTATACCTCGAGTCCAATTTCGCGGGCCGTTTCCAATCAACTTGTCAAATTTCGGCCTATTCCGACACCGTCGCGACAAATGACAAAATTACCCCTAGTGTGGTTTTGCTTTGTTAATTTTCTGTTCAACACTTCTTCAACCTATCATAATTAATAAGGAAATTAATTATTTAGACGCCCAAACAAAGGAATTTGGCTAAAATCCCGTGATCCCGGGTATGTGCCCCGAGTCCAATTTCTCGGGTCGTTTCCAATCAACCTGCCAAATTTCGGGCAATTCCGACACCGTCTCGACAAATGACAAAATTGTCCCTGGTGTGGTTTTTTTGTTAATTTTCTGTCCAGCACGTCTTCAAGATGACATAATTAATAAGAAAATTAATTATTCGGAGGCCCAAACGAAGGGATTTGGGTAAAATCCCAT
>NW_019261999.1:7073-24579 GCF_002742605.1 Olea europaea var. sylvestris | reverse complement strand
GTAGAAAACCTTAATACGTCATTACGAAATCGTGAGCTAAACCCAAAATGGTCTCTACATTTCCGAAAAGTACTTATGGCCCCCAAAATGGACACTGTCTGCAAAAGCTATGCTCAATTCTTCGAAGGCCGTCAGTCCAAATATGCAGGTCCACGTTCCTCAAAAAATGGTTAAAATCCCTCATACGTCATGACGAAGTCGTGAGTTCAATCCAAAAGGGTCTCTACATTTCCGAAAAGTACTTATGGGCCCAAAACGGACACCGTTTGCAAAAGTTACGGTCATTCCTTCGAAGGTCGACAATCCAAGAGTTCCAAATATGCGAGTTGTCGTTCTTTAAAAAATGGTACAAAACATTAATACGTCATTACGAAATCGTGAGCTAAACCCAAAATGGTCTCTACATTTCCGAAAAGTACTTATGGCCCCAAAAATGGACACTGTCTGCAAAAGCTATGCTCAATGCTTCGAACGCCGTCAGTCCAAATATGCAGGTGCACGTTCCTCAAAAAATGGTTAAAATCCCTCATACGTCACGACGAAGTGGTGAGTTCAATCCAGAAGGGTCGCTACATTTTCGAAAAGTACTTATGGTCCCAAAACGGACACCGACTGCAAAAGTTACGATCATTTCTTCGAAGGTCGACAATCCAAGAGTTCCAAATATGCGAGTTGTCGTTCTTTAAAAAATGGTAGAAAACCTTAATACGTCATTACGAAATCGTGAGCTAAACCCAAAATGGTCTCTACATTTCCGAAAAGTACTTATGGCCCCCAAAATGGACACTGTCTGCAAAAGCTATGCTCAATGCTTCGAACGCCGTCAGTCCAAATATGCAGGTGCACGTTCCTCAAAAAATGGTTAAAATCCCTCATACGTCACGACGAAGTGGTGAGTTCAATCCAGAAGGGTCGCTACATTTTCGAAAAGTACTTATGGTCCCAAAACGGACACCGACTGCAAAAGTTACGATCATTTCTTCGAAGGTCGACAATCCAAGAGTTCCAAATATGCGAGTTGTCGTTCTTTAAAAAATGGTAGAAAACCTTAATACGTCATTACGAAATCGTGAGCTAAACCCAAAATGGTCTCTACATTTCCGAAAAGTACTTATGGCCCCCAAAATGGACACTGTCTGCAAAAGCTATGCTCAATGCTTCGAACGCCGTCAGTCCAAATATGCAGGTGCACGTTCCTCAAAAAATGGTTAAAATCCCTCATACGTCACGACGAAGTGGTGAGTTCAATCCAGAAGGGTCGCTACATTTTCGAAAAGTACTTATGGTCCCAAAACGGACACCGACTGCAAAAGTTACGATCATTTCTTCGAAGGTCGACAATCCAAGAGTTCCAAATATGCGAGTTGTCGTTCTTTAAAAAATGGTAGAAAACCTTAATACGTCATTACGAAATCGTGAGCTAAACCCAAAATGGTCTCTACATTTCCGAAAAGTACTTATGGCCCCCAAAATGGACACTGTCTGCAAAAGCTATGCTCAATGCTTCGAACGCCGTCAGTCCAAATATGCAGGTGCACGTTCCTCAAAAAATGGTTAAAATCCCTCATACGTCACGACGAAGTGGTGAGTTCAATCCAGAAGGGTCGCTACATTTTCGAAAAGTACTTATGGTCCCAAAACGGACACCGACTGCAAAAGTTACGATCATTTCTTCGAAGGTCGACAATCCAAGAGTTCCAAATATGCGAGTTGTCGTTCTTTAAAAAATGGTAGAAAACCTTAATACGTCATTACGAAATCGTGAGCTAAACCCAAAATGGTCTCTACATTTCCGAAAAGTACTTATGGCCCCCAAAATGGACACTGTCTGCAAAAGCTATGCTCAATGCTTCGAACGCCGTCAGTCCAAATATGCAGGTGCACGTTCCTCAAAAAATGGTTAAAATCCCTCATACGTCACGACGAAGTGGTGAGTTCAATCCAGAAGGGTCGCTACATTTTCGAAAAGTACTTATGGTCCCAAAACGGACACCGACTGCAAAAGTTACGATCATTTCTTCGAAGGTCGACAATCCAAGAGTTCCAAATATGCGAGTTGTCGTTCTTTAAAAAATGGTAGAAAACCTTAATACGTCATTACGAAATCGTGAGCTAAACCCAAAATGGTCTCTACATTTCCGAAAAGTACTTATGGCCCCCAAAATGGACACTGTCTGCAAAAGCTATGCTCAATGCTTCGAACGCCGTCAGTCCAAATATGCAGGTGCACGTTCCTCAAAAAATGGTTAAAATCCCTCATACGTCACGACGAAGTGGTGAGTTCAATCCAGAAGGGTCGCTACATTTTCGAAAAGTACTTATGGTCCCAAAACGGACACCGACTGCAAAAGTTACGATCATTTCTTCGAAGGTCGACAATCCAAGAGTTCCAAATATGCGAGTTGTCGTTCTTTAAAAAATGGTAGAAAACCTTAATACGTCATTACGAAATCGTGAGCTAAACCCAAAATGGTCTCTACATTTCCGAAAAGTACTTATGGCCCCCAAAATGGACACTGTCTGCAAAAGCTATGCTCAATGCTTCGAACGCCGTCAGTCCAAATATGCAGGTGCACGTTCCTCAAAAAATGGTTAAAATCCCTCATACGTCACGACGAAGTGGTGAGTTCAATCCAGAAGGGTCGCTACATTTTCGAAAAGTACTTATGGTCCCAAAACGGACACCGTCTGCAAAAGTTCCGGTCATTTCTTCGAAGGTCGACAATCCAAGAGTTCCAAATATGCAAGTTGTCCTTCTTTAAAAAAATGGCAAAAAACCTTAATACGTCATTACGAAATCATGAGCTAAACCAAAAATGGTTCCTACATTTCCGAAAAGTACTTATGGCCCCAAAAATGGACACTGTCTGCAAAAGCTATGCTCAATTCTTCGAACGCCGTCAGTCCAAATATGCAGGTGCACGTTCCTCAAAAAATGGTTAAAATCCCTCATACGTCACGACGAAGTCGTGAGTTCAATCCAAAAGGGTCTCTACATTTCCGAAAAGTACTTATGGGCCCAAAACGGACACCGTTTGCAAAAGTTACGGTCATTTCTTCGAAGGTCGACAATCCAAGAGTTCCAAATATGCGAGTTGTCCTTCTTTAAAAAATGGTAGAAAACCTTAATACGTCATTATGAAATCGTGAGCTAAACCCAAAATGGTCTCTATATTTCCGAAAAGTACTTATGACACTGTCTGCAAAAGCTATGCTCAATTCTTCGAACGTCGTCAGTCCAAATATGCAGGTGCACGTTCCTCAAAAAATGGTTAAAATCCCTCATACGTCACGACGAAGTCGTGAGTTCAATCCAAAAGGGTCTCTACATTTCCGAAAAGTACTTATGGGCCCAAAACGGACACCGTTTGCAAAAGTTACGGTCATTTCTTCGAAGGTCGACAATCCAAGAGTTCCAAATATGCGAGTTGTCGTTCTTTAAAAAATGGTAGAAAACCTTAATACATCATTACGAAATCGTGAGCTAAACCCAAAATGGTCTCTACATTTCCGAAAAGTACTTATGGCCCCAAAAATGGACACTGTCTGCAAAAGCTATGCTCAATTCTTCGAACGTCGTCAGTCCAAATATGCCGGTGCACGTTCCTCAAAAAATGGTTAAAATCCCTCATACGTCGCGACGAAGTCGTGAGTTCAATCCAAAAGGGTCTCTACATTTCCGAAAAGTACTTATGGGCCCAAAACGGACACCGTTTGCAAAAGTTCCGGTCATTTCTTCGAAGCTCGACAATCCAAGAGTTCCAAATATGCGAGTTGTCCTTCTTTAAAAAATGGTAGAAAACCTTAATACGTCATTACGAAATCGTGAGCTAAACCCAAAATGGTCTCTACATTTCCGAAAAGTACTTATGCCCCAAAATGGACACTGTCTGCAAAAGCTATGCTCAATTCTTCGAACGTCGTCATTCCAAATATGCAGGTGCACGTTCATCAAAAAATGGTTAAAATCCCTAATACGTCATGACGAAGTTGTGAGTTCAATCCAGAAGGGTTGCTAAATTTCCGAAAAGTACTTATGGTCCAAAAACGGACACCGTCTGCAAAAGTTACGGTCATTCCTTCGAAGGTCGACAATCCAAGAGTTCCAAATAGGCGAGTTGTCGTTCTTTAAAAAATGGTCGAAAACCTTAATACGTCATTATGAAATCGTGAGCTAAACCCAAAATGGTCTCTATATTTCCGAAAAGTACTTATGGCCCCAAAATGGACACTGTCTGCAAAAGCTATGCTCAATTCTTCGAACGCCGTCAGTCCAAATATGCAGGTGCACGTTCATCAAAAAATGGTTAAAATCCCTCATACGTCACGACGAAGTGGTGAGTTCAATCCAGAAGGGTCGCTACATTTCCGAAAAGTACTTATGGTCCCAAAACGGACACCGTCTGCAAAAGTTCCGGTCATTTCTTCGAAGGTCGACAATCCAAGAGTTCCAAATATGCAAGTTGTCCTTCTTTAAAAAATGGTAGAAAACCTTAATACGTCATTACGAAATCGTGAGCTAAACCCAAAATGGTCTCTACGTTTCCGAAAAGTACTTATGGCCCCAAAAATGGACACTGTCTGCAAAAGCTATGCTCAATTCTTCGAACGCCGTCAGTCCAAATATGCAGGTGCACGTTTCTCAAAAAATGGTTAAAATCCCTCATACGTCACGACGAAGTCGTGAGTTCAATCCAAAAGGGTCTCTACATTTCCGAAAAGTACTTATGGCCCCAAAAATGGACACTGTCTGCAAAAGCTATGCTCAATTCTTCGAACGCCGTCAGTCCCAATATGCAGGTGCACGTTTCTCAAAAAATGGTTAAAATCCCTCATACGTCACGACGAAGTCGTGAGTTCAATCCAGAAGGGTCGCTACATTTCCGAAAAGTACTTATGGTCCCAAAACGGACACCGTCTGCAAAAGTTCCGGTCATTTCTTCGAAGGTCGACAATCCAAGAGTTCCAAATATGCGAGTTGTCGTTCTTTAAAAAATGGTAGAAAACCTTAATACGTCATTACGAAATCGTGAGCTAAACCCAAAACGGTCTCTACGTTTCCGAAAAGTACTTATGGCCCCAAAATGGACACTGTCTGCAAAAGCTATGCTCAATTCTTCGAACGCCGTCAGTCCCAATATGCAGGTGCACGTTTCTCAAAAAATGGTTAAAATCCCTCATACGTCACGACGAAGTCGTGAGTTCAATCCAGAAGGGTCGCTACATTTCCGAAAAGTACTTATGGTCCCAAAACGGACACCGTCTGCAAAAGTTACGGTCATTTCTTCGAAGGTCGACAATCCAAGAGTTCCAAATATGCGAGTTGTCGTTCTTTAAAAAATGGGAGAAAACCTTAATACGTCATTACGAAATCATGAGCTAAACCCAAAATGGTCTCTTCATTTCCGAAAAGTACTTATGGCCCTAAAATGGACACTGTCTGCAAAAGCTATGCTCAATTTTTCGAACGCCGTCAGTCCAAATATGCAGGTGCACGTTCATCAAAAAAAGGTTAAAATCCCTCATACGTCACGACGAAGTCGTGAGTTCAATCCAAAAGGGTCTCTACATTTCCGAAAAGTACTTATGGGCCCAAAACGGACACCGTTTCTTCGAAGGTCGACAATCCTAGAGTTCCAAATATGCGAGTTGTCCTTCTTTAAAAAATGGTAGAAAACCTTAATACTTCATTACGAAATCATGAGCTAAACCCAAAATGGTCTCTGCATTTCCGAAAAGTACTTATGGGCCCAAAACGGACACCGTTTCTTCGAAGGTCGACAATCCTAGAGTTCCAAATATGCGAGTTGTCCTTCTTTAAAAAATGGTAGAAAACCTTAATACTTCATTACGAAATCATGAGCTAAACCCAAAATGGTCTCTGCATTTCCGAAAAGTACTTATGGGCCCAAAACGGACACCGTTTCTTCGAAGGTCGACAATCCTAGAGTTCCAAATATGCGAGTTGTCCTTCTTTAAAAAATGGTAGAAAACCTTAATACTTCATTACGAAATCATGAGCTAAACCCAAAATGGTCTCTGCATTTCCGAAAAGTACTTATGGGCCCAAAACGGACACCGTTTCTTCGAAGGTCGACAATCCTAGAGTTCCAAATATGCGAGTTGTCCTTCTTTAAAAAATGGTAGAAAACCTTAATACTTCATTACGAAATCATGAGCTAAACCCAAAATGGTCTCTGCATTTCCGAAAAGTACTTATGGGCCCAAAACGGACACCGTTTCTTCGAAGGTCGACAATCCTAGAGTTCCAAATATGCGAGTTGTCCTTCTTTAAAAAATGGTAGAAAACCTTAATACTTCATTACGAAATCATGAGCTAAACCCAAAATGGTCTCTGCATTTCCGAAAAGTACTTATGGGCCCAAAACGGACACCGTTTCTTCGAAGGTCGACAATCCTAGAGTTCCAAATATGCGAGTTGTCCTTCTTTAAAAAATGGTAGAAAACCTTAATACTTCATTACGAAATCATGAGCTAAACCCAAAATGGTCTCTGCATTTCCGAAAAGTACTTATGGGCCCAAAACGGACACCGTTTCTTCGAAGGTCGACAATCCTAGAGTTCCAAATATGCGAGTTGTCCTTCTTTAAAAAATGGTAGAAAACCTTAATACTTCATTACGAAATCATGAGCTAAACCCAAAATGGTCTCTGCATTTCCGAAAAGTACTTATGGGCCCAAAACGGACACCGTTTCTTCGAAGGTCGACAATCCTAGAGTTCCAAATATGCGAGTTGTCCTTCTTTAAAAAATGGTAGAAAACCTTAATACTTCATTACGAAATCATGAGCTAAACCCAAAATGGTCTCTGCATTTCCGAAAAGTACTTATGGGCCCAAAACGGACACCGTTTCTTCGAAGGTCGACAATCCTAGAGTTCCAAATATGCGAGTTGTCCTTCTTTAAAAAATGGTAGAAAACCTTAATACTTCATTACGAAATCATGAGCTAAACCCAAAATGGTCTCTGCATTTCCGAAAAGTACTTATGGGCCCAAAACGGACACCGTTTCTTCGAAGGTCGACAATCCTAGAGTTCCAAATATGCGAGTTGTCCTTCTTTAAAAAATGGTAGAAAACCTTAATACTTCATTACGAAATCATGAGCTAAACCCAAAATGGTCTCTGCATTTCCGAAAAGTACTTATGGGCCCAAAACGGACACCGTTTCTTCGAAGGTCGACAATCCTAGAGTTCCAAATATGCGAGTTGTCCTTCTTTAAAAAATGGTAGAAAACCTTAATACTTCATTACGAAATCATGAGCTAAACCCAAAATGGTCTCTGCATTTCCGAAAAGTACTTATGGGCCCAAAACGGACACCGTTTCTTCGAAGGTCGACAATCCTAGAGTTCCAAATATGCGAGTTGTCCTTCTTTAAAAAATGGTAGAAAACCTTAATACTTCATTACGAAATCATGAGCTAAACCCAAAATGGTCTCTGCATTTCCGAAAAGTACTTATGGGCCCAAAACGGACACCGTTTCTTCGAAGGTCGACAATCCTAGAGTTCCAAATATGCGAGTTGTCCTTCTTTAAAAAATGGTAGAAAACCTTAATACTTCATTACGAAATCATGAGCTAAACCCAAAATGGTCTCTGCATTTCCGAAAAGTACTTATGGGCCCAAAACGGACACCGTTTCTTCGAAGGTCGACAATCCTAGAGTTCCAAATATGCGAGTTGTCCTTCTTTAAAAAATGGTAGAAAACCTTAATACTTCATTACGAAATCATGAGCTAAACCCAAAATGGTCTCTGCATTTCCGAAAAGTACTTATGGGCCCAAAACGGACACCGTTTCTTCGAAGGTCGACAATCCTAGAGTTCCAAATATGCGAGTTGTCCTTCTTTAAAAAATGGTAGAAAACCTTAATACTTCATTACGAAATCATGAGCTAAACCCAAAATGGTCTCTGCATTTCCGAAAAGTACTTATGGGCCCAAAACGGACACCGTTTCTTCGAAGGTCGACAATCCTAGAGTTCCAAATATGCGAGTTGTCCTTCTTTAAAAAATGGTAGAAAACCTTAATACTTCATTACGAAATCATGAGCTAAACCCAAAATGGTCTCTGCATTTCCGAAAAGTACTTATGGGCCCAAAACGGACACCGTTTCTTCGAAGGTCGACAATCCTAGAGTTCCAAATATGCGAGTTGTCCTTCTTTAAAAAATGGTAGAAAACCTTAATACTTCATTACGAAATCATGAGCTAAACCCAAAATGGTCTCTGCATTTCCGAAAAGTACTTATGGGCCCAAAACGGACACCGTTTCTTCGAAGGTCGACAATCCTAGAGTTCCAAATATGCGAGTTGTCCTTCTTTAAAAAATGGTAGAAAACCTTAATACTTCATTACGAAATCATGAGCTAAACCCAAAATGGTCTCTGCATTTCCGAAAAGTACTTATGGGCCCAAAACGGACACCGTTTCTTCGAAGGTCGACAATCCTAGAGTTCCAAATATGCGAGTTATCGTTCTTTAAAAAATGGTCGAAAACCTTAATACGTCATTATGAAATCGTGAGCTAAACCCAAAACGGTCGCTACATTTTCGAAAAGTACTTATGGCCCCAAAATGGACACTGTCTGCAAAAGCTATGCTCAATTCTTCGAACGCCGTCAGTCCAAATATGTAGGTGCACGTTCATCAAAAAATGGTTAAAATCCCTCATACGTCACGACGAATAGGTGAGTTCAATCCAGAAGGGTCGCTACATTTCCGAAAAGTACTTATGGTCCCAAAACGGACACCGTCTGCAAAAGTTACGGTCATTTCTTCGAAGGTCGACAATCCAAGAGTTCCAAATATGCGAGTTATCGTTCTTTAAAAAATGGTCGAAAACCTTAATACGTCATTACGAAATCGTGAGCTAAACCCAAAATGGTCTCTACATTTCCGAAAAGTACTTATGGCCCCAAAATGGACACTGTCTGCAAAAGCTATGCTCAATTCTTCGAACGCCGTCAGTCCAAATATGCAGGTGCACGTTCCTCAAAAAATGGTTAAAATCCCTCATACGTCACGACGAAGTGGTGATTTCAATCCAGAAGGTCGCTACATTTCCGAAAAGTACTTATGGCCCCAAAATGGACACTGTCTGCAAAAGCTATGCTCAATTCTTCGAACGCCGTCAGTCCAAATATGCAGGTGCACGTTCCTCAAAAAATGGTTAAAATCCCTCATACGTCACGACGAAGTGGTGATTTCAATCCAGAAGGTCGCTACATTTCCGAAAAGTACTTATGGTCCCAAAACGGACACCGTCTGCAAAAGTTACGTTCATTTCATCGAAGGTCGACAATTCAAGAGTTCCAAATATGCGAGTTGTCCTTCTTTAAAAAGTGGTAGAAAACCTTAATACGTCATTACGAAATCGTGAGCTAAACCCAAAATGGTCTCTACATTTTCGAAAAGTACTTATGGCCCCAAAAATGGACACTCTCTGCAAAAGCTATGCTCAATTCTTCGAACGCCGCCAGTCCAAATATGCAGGTGCACGTTCCTCAAAAAATGATTAAAATCCCTCATACGTCACGACGAAGTTGTGAGTTCAATCCAGAAGGGTCGCTACATTTCCGAAAAGGACTTATGGTCCCAAAACGGACACCGTCTGCAAAAGTTACGGTCATTTCTTCGAAGGTCGACAATCCAAGCTTTCCCAATATGCGAGTGGTCGTTCTTCAAAAAAGGGATCAGAACCCTAATATGTCATTACGAAATCGTGAGCTAAACCCAAAATGGTCTCTACATTTTCGAAAAGTACTTATGGCCCCAAAAATGGACACTCTCTGCAAAAGCTATGCTCAATTCTTCGAACGCCGCCAGTCCAAATATGCAGGTGCACGTTCCTCAAAAAATGATTAAAATCCCTCATACGTCACGACGAAGTTGTGAGTTCAATCCAGAAGGGTCGCTACATTTCCGAAAAGAACTTATGGTCCCAAAACGGACACCGGCTGCAAAAGTTACGTTCATTTCTTCGAAGGTCGACAATCCAAGAGTTCCAAATATGCGAGTTTTCGTTCTTTAAAAAATGGTCAAAAACCTTAATACGTCATTACGAATTCGTGAGCTAAACCCAAAACGGTCGCTACATTTTCGAAAAATACTTATGGTCCCAAAAATGGACACTGTCTGCAAAAGTTATGCTCAATTCTTCGAATGCCGTCAGTCCAAATATGCAGGTGCACGTTCCTCAAAAAATGGTTAAAATCCCTCATACGTCACGACGAAGTGGTGGTTTCAATCCAGAAGGGTCGCAACATTTCCGAAAAGTACTTATGGTCCCAAAACGGACACCGTCTGTAAAAGTTACGTTCATTTCTTCGAAGGTCGACAATCCAAGAGTTCCAAATATGCGAGTTGTCGTTCTTTAAAAAATGGTCGAAAACCTTAATACGTCATTATGAAATCGTGAGCTAAACCCAAAATGGTCTCTACATTTCCGAAAAGTGCTTATGGCCCCAAAAATGGACACTGTCTGCAAAAGCTATGCTCAATTCTTCGAACGCCGTCAGTCCAAATATGCAGGTGCACGTTCCTCAAAAAGCTGGTTAACATCCCTCATACGTCACGACGAAGTCGTGAGTTCAATCCAAAAGGGTCGCTACATTTCCGAAAAGTAATTATGGGCTCAAAATGGACACCGTTTGCAAAAGTTACGGTCATTTCTTCGAAGGTCTACAATCCAAGAGTTCCAAATATGCGAGTTGTCGTTCTTTAAAAAATGGTAGAAAACCTTAATACGTCATTACGAAATCGTGAGCTAAACCCAAAATGGTCTCAACATTTCCGAAAAGTACTTATGGCCCCAAAATTGGGCACTGTCTGCAAAAGCTATGCTCAATTCTTCGAACGCCGTCAGTCCAAATATGCAGGTGCACGTTCATCAAAAAATGGTTAAAATCCCTCATACGTCACGACGAAGTGGTGATTTCAATCCAGAAGGTCGTTACATTTCCGAAAAGTACTTATGGTCCCAAAACGGACACCGTCTGCAAAAGTTACGTTCATTTCATCGAAGGTCGACAATCCAAGAGTTCCAAATATGCGAGTTGTCCTTCTTTAAAAAGTGGTAGAAAACCTTAATACGTCATTACGAAATCGTGAGCTAAACCCAAAATGGTCTCTACATTTTCGAAAAGTACTTATGGCCCCAAAAATGGACACTCTCTGCAAAAGCTATGCTCAATTCTTCGAACGCCATCAGTCCAAATATGCAGGTGCACGTTCCTCAAAAAATGGTTAAAATCCCTCATACGTCACGACGAAGTGGTGATTTCAATCCAGAAGGTCGTTACATTTCCGAAAAGTACTTATGGTCCCAAAACGGACACCGTCTGCAAAAGTTACGTTCATTTCTTCGAAGGTCGACAATCCAAGAGTTCCAAATATGCGAGTTGTCGTTCTTTAAAAAATGGTCAAAAACCATAATACGTCATTACGAATTCGTGAGCTAAACCCAAAACGGTCGCTACATTTTCGAAAAATACATACGGTCCCAAAAATGGACACTGTCTGCAAAAGTTATGCTCAATTCTTCGAATGCCGTCAGTCCAAATATGCAGGTGCACGTTCCTTAAAAAATGGTTAAAATCCCTCATACGTCACGACGAAGTGGTGAGTTCAATCCAGAAGGGTCGCTACATTTCCGAAAAGTACTTATGGTCCCAAAACGGACACCGTCTGCAAAAGTTCCGGTCATTTCTTCGAAGGTCGACAATCCAAGAGTTCCAAATATGCGAGTTGTCATTCTTTAAAAAATGGTCGAAAACCTTAATACGTCATTATGAAATCGTGAGCTAAACCCAAAACGGTCTCTACATTTTCGAAAAGTACTTATGGTCCCAAAACGGACACCGTCTGCAAAAGTTCCGGTCATTTCTTCGAAGGTCGACAATCCAAGAGTTCCAAATATGCGAGTTGTCATTCTTTAAAAAATGGTCGAAAACCTTAATACGTCATTATGAAATCGTGAGCTAAACCCAAAACGGTCTCTACATTTTCGAAAAGTACTTATGGTCCCAAAACGGACACCGTCTGCAAAAGTTCCGGTCATTTCTTCGAAGGTCGACAATCCAAGAGTTCCAAATATGCGAGTTGTCCTTCTTTAAAAAGTGGTAGAAAACCTTAATACGTCATTACGAAATCGTGAGCTAAACCCAAAATGGTCTCTAAATTTCCGAAAAGTACTTATGGCCACAAAAATGGACACTGTCTGCAAAAGCTGTGCTCAATTCTTCGAACGCCGTCAGTCCAAATATGCAGGTGCACGTTCCTCAAAAAATGGTTAAAATCCCTCATACGTCACGACGAAGTTGTGAGTTCAATCCAGAAGGGTCGCTACATTTCCGAAAAGTACTTATGGCCCTAAAAATGGACACTGTCTGCAAAAGCTGTGCTCAATTCTTCGAACGCCGTCAGTCCAAATATGCAGGTGCACGTTCATCAAATGGTTAAAATCCCTCATACGTCACGACGAAGTTGTGAGTTCAATCCAGAAGGGTCGCTACATTTCCGAAAAGTACTTATGGCCCTAAAAATGGACACTGTCTGCAAAAGCTGTGCTCAATTCTTCGAACGCCGTCAGTCCAAATATGCAGGTGCACGTTCATCAAATGGTTAAAATCCCTCATACGTCACGACGAAGTTGTGAGTTCAATCCAGAAGGGTCGCTACATTTCCGAAAAGTACTTATGGTCCCAAAACGGACACCGTCAGCAAAAGTTACGGTCATTTCTTCGAAGGTCGACAATCCAAGAGTTCCAAATATGCGAGTTGTCCTTCTTTAAAAAATGGTAGAAAACCGTAATACGTCATTACGAAATCGTGAGCTAAACCCTAAACGGTCGCTACATTTTCGAAAAATACTTATGGTCCCAAAAACGGACACTGTCTGCAAAAGTTATGCTCAATTCTTCGAACGCCATCAGTCCAAATATGCAGGTGCACATTCCTCAAAAAATGGTTAAAATCCCTCATACGTCACGACGAAGTTGTGAGTTCAATCCAGAAGGGTCGCTACATTTCCGAAAAGTACTTATGGTCCCAAAACGGACACCGTCTGCAAAAGTTACGGTCATTTCTTCGAAGGTCGACAATCCAAGAGTTCCAAATATGCGAGTTGTCGTTCTTTAAAAAACGGTCGAAAACCTTAATACGTCATTATGAAATCGTGAGCTAAACCCAAAATGGCCTCTACATTTCCGAAAAGTACTTATGGCCCCGAAAATGGACACTGTCTGGAAAAGCTATGCTCAATTCTTCGAACGCCGTCAGTCCAAATATGCAGGTGCACGTTCCTCAAAAAATGGTTAAAATCCCTCATACGTCACGATGAAGTGGTGAGTTCAATCCAGAAGGGTCGCTACATTTCCGAAAAGTACTTATGGTCCCAAAACGGACACCGTCTGCAAAAGTTACGGTCATTTCTTCGAAGGTCGACAATCCAAGAGTTCCAAATAGGCGAGTTGTCGTTCTTTAAAAAATGGTCAAAAACCTTAATACGTCATTACGAAATCGTGAGCTAAACCCAAAACAGTCGCTACATTTTCAAAAAGTACTTATGGTCCCAAAAACGGACACTGTCTGCAAAAGTTATGCTCAATTCTTCGAATGCCGTCAATCCAAATATGCAGGTGCACGTTCCTCAAAAAATAGTTAAAATCCCACATACGTCACGACGAAGTGGTGATTTCAATCCAGAAGGGTAGCTACATTTTCGAAAAGTACTTATGGTCCCAAAACGGACACCGTCTGCAAAAGTTCCGGTCATTTCTTCGAAGGTCGACAATCCAAGAGTTCCAAATATGCGAGTTGTCGTTCTTTAAAAAAGGGTAGAAAACCTTAATACGTCATTACGAAATCGTGAGCCAAACCCAAAATGGTCTCTACATTTCCGAAAATTACTTATGGCCCCAAAAATGGACACTGTCATTAAAAGCTATGCTCAATTCTTCGAACGCCGTCAGTCCAAATATGCAGGTGCACGTTCCTCAAAAAATGGTTAAAATCCCTCATAAGTCACGACGAAGACGTGAGTTCAATCCAAAAGGGTCGCTACATTTCTGAAAAGTACTTATTGGCCCAAAACGGACACCGTTTGCAAAAGTTACGGTAATTTCTTCGAAGGTCCACAATCCAAGAGTTCCAAATATGCGAGTTGTCGTTCTTTAAAAAATGGTAGAAAACCTTAATACGTCATTACGAAATCGTGAGCTAAACCCAAAATGGTCTCAGGTGCACGTTCCTCAAAAAATGGTTAAAATCCCTCATAAGTCACGACGAAGACGTGAGTTTAATCCAAAAGGGTCGCTACATTTCCGAAAAGTACTTATGGCCCCAAAAATGGACACTGTCATTAAAAGCTATGCTCAATTCTTCGAACGCCGTCAGTCCAAATATCCAGGTGCACGTTCCTCAAAAAATGGTTAAAATCCCTCATAAGTCACGACGAAGACGTGAGTTTAATCCAAAAGGGTCGCTACATTTCCGAAAAGTACTTATGGTCCCAAAACGGACACCGTCTGCAAAAGTTACGGTCATTTCTTCAAAGGTCGACAATCCAAGTGTTCCAAATATGCGAGTTGTCGTTCTCTAAAAAATGGTAGAAAACCTTAATACGTCATTACGAAATCGTGAGCTAAACCCAAAATGGTCTCTACATTTCCGAAAAGTACTTATGGTCCCAAAACGGACACCGTCTGCAAAAGTTACGGTCATTTCTTCGAAGGTCGACAATCCAAGAGTTCCAAATATGCGAGTTGTCGTTCTTTAAAAAATGGTCAAAAACCTTAATACGTCATTACCAAATCGTGAGCTAAACCCAAAACGGTCGCTACATTTTCGAAAAATACTTATGGTCCCAAAAACGGACACTGTCTGCAAAAGTTATGCTCAATTCTTCGAATGCCGTCAGTCCAAAAATGCAGGTGCATCTTCCCCAAAAAATGGTTAAAATCCCTCATACGTCACGACGAAGTGGTGATTTCAATCCAGAAGGGTCGCTACATTTCCGAAAAGTACTTATGGTCCCAAAACGGACACCGTCTGCAAAAGTTACGTTCATTTCTTCGAAGGTCGACAATCCAAGAGTTCCAAATATGCGAGTTGTCGTTCTTTAAAAAATGGTCGAAAACCTTAATACGTCATTACGAAATCGTGAGCTAAACCCAAAACGGTCGCTACATTTCCTAAAAGTACTTATGGTCCCAAAAACGGACACTGTCTGCAAAAGCTATGCTCAATTCTTCGAACGCCGTCAGTCCAAATATGCAGGTGCACGTTCCTCAAAAAGTGGTTAAAATCCCTCATACGTCATGACGAAGTCGTGAGTTCAATCCAAAAGGGCCGCTACATTTCCGAAAAGTACTTATGGGCCCAAAACGGACACCGTTTGCAAAAGTTACGGTCATTTCTTCGAAGGTCTACAATCCAAGAGTTCCAAATATACGAGTTGTCGTTCTTTAAAAAATGGTATAAAACCTTAATACGTCATTACGAAATCATGAGCTAATCCCAAAATGGTCTCTACATTTCCGAAAAGTACTTATGGCCCTAAAAATGGACACTGTCTGCAAAATCTATGCTCAATTCTTCGGACGCCGTCATTCCAAATATCCAGGTGCAGTTCCTCAAAAAATGGTTAAAACCCCTCAAACGTCACGACGAAGGTGTGAGTTCAATCCAGAAGGGTCGCTACATTTCACGGTCGCTACATTTCCGAAAAGTACTTATGGCCCTAAAAATGGACACTGTCTGGAAAAGCTATGCTCAATTCTTCGGACGCCGTCAGTCCAAATATCCAGGTGCACGTTCCTCAAAAATGGTTAAAATCCATCATACGTCGCGACGAAGTCGTGAGTTCAATCCAAAAGGGTCGCTACATTTCACGGTCGCTACATTTCCGAAAAGTACTTATGGCCCTAAAAATGGACACTGTCTGGAAAAGCTATGCTCAATTCTTCGGACGCCGTCAGTCCAAATATCCAGGTGCACGTTCCTCAAAAATGGTTAAAATCCATCATACGTCGCGACGAAGTCGTGAGTTCAATCCAAAAGGGTCGCTACATTTCACGGTCGCTACATTTCCGAAAAGTACTTATGGCCCTAAAAATGGACACTGTCTGGAAAAGCTATGCTCAATTCTTCGAACGCCGTCAGTCCAAATATGCAGGTGCACGTTCATCAAAAAATGGTTAAAATCCATCATACGTCGCGACGAAGTCGTGAGTTCAATCCAGAAGGGTCGCTACATTTCCGAAAAATACTTATGGTCCCAAAACGGACACCGTCTGCAAAAGTTACGGTCATTTCTTCGAAGGTCGACAATCCAAGAGTTCCAAATATGCGAGTTGTCGTTCTTTAAAAAATGGTAGAAAACCTTAATACGTCATTACGAAATCGTGAGCTAAACCCAAAATGGTCTCTACATTTCCGAAAAGTACTTATGGCCCTAAAAATGGACACTGTCTGCAAAAGCTATGCTCAATTCTTCGGACGCCGTCAGTCCAAATACCCAGGTGCAGTTCCTCAAAAAATGGTTAAAACCCCTCATACGTCACGACGAAGGTGTGAGTTCAATCCAGAAGAGTCACTACATTTCCGAAAAGAACTAATGGTCCCTAAACGGACACCGTCTGCAAAAGTTACGGTCATTTCTTCGAAGGTCGACAATCCAAGAGTTCCAAATATGTGAGTTGTCATTCTTTAAAAAAGGGTAGAAAACCTTAATACGTCGTTACGAAATCGTGAGCTAAACCCAAAATGGTCTCTACATTTCCGAAAAGTACTTATGGCCCTAAAAATGGACACTGTCTGCAAAAGCTATGCTCAATTCTTCGGACGCCGTCAGTCCAAATACCCAGGTGCACGTTCCTCAAAAAATGGTTAAAATCCCTCATACGTCACGACGAAGTCGTGAGTTCAATCCAGAAGGGTCGCTACATTTCCGAAAAGTACTTATGGTCCCAAAACGGACACCGTCTGCAAAAGCTACGGTCATTTCTTCGAAGGTCGACAATCCAAGAGTTCCAAATATGCGAGTCGTCCTTCTTTAAAAAGAGGTAGAAAACCTTAATACGTCATTACGAAATCGTGAGCTAAACCCAAAATGGTCTCTACATTTCGAAAAAGTACTTATGGCCCCAAAAATGGACACTGTCTGCAAAAGCTATGCTCAATTCTTCGAACGTCGTCAGTCCAAATATGCAGGTGCACGTTCCTCAAAAAATGGTTAAAATCCCTCATACGTCACGACGAAGTTGTGAGTTCAATCCAGAAGGGTCGCTACATTTTCGAAAAGAACTAATGGTCCCTAAACGGACACCGTCTGCAAAAGTTACGGTCATTTCTTCGAAGGTCGACAATCCAAGAGTTCCAAATACGCGAGTTGTCGTTCTTTAAAAAAGGGTAGAAAACCTTAATACGTCATTACGAAATCGTGAGCTAAACCCAAAACGGTCGCTACATTTTCGAAAAGTA
>NW_019261999.1:6762-7024 GCF_002742605.1 Olea europaea var. sylvestris | reverse complement strand
CCTCAAAAAATGGTTAAAATCCCTCATACGTCACGATGAAGTTGTGAGTTCAATCCAGAAGGGTCGCTACATTTCCGAAAAGTACTTATGGTCCCAAAACGGACACCGTCTGTAAAAGTTACTTTCATTTCTCCAAGAGTTCCAAATATGGGAGTTGTCGTTCTTTAAAAAATGGTAGAAAACCTTAATACGTCATTACGAAATCGTGAGCTAAACCCAAAATGGTCTCTACATTTCCGAAAAGTACTTATGGCCCCAAAAA
>NW_019261999.1:0-3026 GCF_002742605.1 Olea europaea var. sylvestris | reverse complement strand
CTACATTTCGGAAAAGTACTTATGGCCCCAAAAATGGACACTGTCTGCAAAAGCTATGCTCAATTCTTCGAACGCCGTCAGTCCAAATATGCAGGTGCACGTTCCTCAAAAAATGGTTAAAATCCCTCATACGTCACGATGAAGTTGTGAGTTCAATCCAGAAGGGTCGCTACATTTCCGAAAAGTACTTATGGTCCCAAAACGGACACCGTCTGCAAAAGTTACTTTCATTTCTCCAAGAGTTCCAAATATGGGAGTTGTCGTTCTTTAAAAAATGGTAGAAAACCTTAATACGTCTTTACGAAATCGTGAGCTAAACCCAAAATGGTCACTACATTTCCGAAAAGTACTTATGTTGTGAGTTCAATCCAGAAGGGTCGCTACATTTCCGAAAAGTACTTATGGTCCCAAAACGGACACCGTCTGCAAAAGTTACTTTAATTTCTCCAAGAGTTCCAAATATGGGAGTTGTCGTTCTATAAAAAATGGTAGAAAACCTTAATACGTCTTTACGAAATCGTGAGCTAAACCCAAAATGGTCACTACATTTCCGAAAAGTACTTATGGCCCCAAAAATGGACACTGTCTGCAAAAGCTATGCTCAATTCTACGAACGTCGTCAGTCCAAATATCTAGGTGCACGTTCCTCAAAAAATGGTTAAAATCCCTCATACATCACGACGAAGTTGTGGGTTCTATCCAGAAGGGTCGCTACATTTCCGAAAAGTACTTATGGTCCCAAAACGGACACCGTCTGCAAAAGTTACGGTCATTTCTTCGAAGGTCGACAATCCAAGAGTTCCAAATATGCGAGTTGTCGTTCTTTAAAAAATGGTCGAAAACCTTAATACGTCATTACGAAATCGTGAACTAAACCCAAAACGGTCGCTACATTTTCGAAAAGTACTTATGGTCCCAAAAACGGACACTGTCTGCAAAAGCTATGCTCAATTCTTCGGACGCCGTCAGTCCAAATATCCAGGTGCAGTTCCTCAAAAAATGGTTAAAACCCCTCATACGTCACGACGAAGTTGTGAGTTCAATCCAGAAGAGTCACTACATTTCCGAAAAGAACTAATGGTCCCTAAACGGACACCGTCTGCAAAAGTTACGGTCATTTCTTCGAAGGTCGACAATCCAAGAGTTCCAAATATGCGAGTTGTCGTTCTTTAAAAAATGGTCGAAAACCTTAATACGTCATTACGAAATCGTGAACTAAACCCAAAACGGTCGCTACATTTTCGAAAAGTACTTATGGTCCCAAAAACGGACACTGTCTGCAAAAACTATGCTCAATTCTTCGAACGCCGTCCGTCCAAATATGCAGGTGCACGTTCCTCAAAAAATGGTTAAAATCCCTCATGCGTCACGACGAAGTTGTGAGTTCTATCCAGAAGGGTCGCTACATTTCCAAAAAGTACTTATGGTCCCAAAACGGACACCGTCTGCAAAAGTTACGGTCATTTCTTCGAAGGTCGACAATCCAAGTGTTCCAAATATGGGAGTTGTCGTTCTTTAAAAAATGGTAGAAAACCTTAATACGTCATTACGAAATTGTGAGCTAAACCCAAAATGGTCTCTACATTTCCGAAAAGTACTTATGGCCCCAAAAATGGACACTGTCTGCAAAAGCTATGCTCAATTCTTCGAATGCCGTCAGTCCAAATATCTAGGTGCACGTTCCTCAAAAAATGGTTAAAATCCCTTATACGTCACGACGAAGTAGTGAGTTCAATCCAGAAGGGTCGCTACATTTCCGAAAAGTACTTATGATCCCAAAACGGACACCGTCTGCAAAAGTTACGGTCATTTTTTCGAAGGTCGACAATCCAAGAGTTCCAAATATGCGAGTTGTCGTTCTTTAAAAAATGGTAGAAAACCTTAATACGTCATTACGAAATCGTGAGCTAAACCCAAAATGGTCTCTACATTTCCGAAAAGTACTTATGGACCTAAATATGGACACTGTCTGCAAAAGCTATGCTCAATTCTTCGGACGCCGTCAGTCCAAATATCCAGGTGCAGTTCCTCAAAAAATGGTTAAAACCCCTCATACGTCACGACGAAGTTGTGAGTTTAATCCAGAAGAGTCACTACATTTCCGAAAAGAACTAATGGTCCCTAAACGGACACCGTCTGCAAAAGTTACGGTCATTTCTTCGAAGGTCAACCATCCAAGAGTTCCAAATATGCGAGTTGTCGTTCTTTAAAAAATGGTCAAAAACCTTAATACGTCATCTAGGTGCACGTTCCTCAAAAAATGGTTAAAATCCCTCAAACGTCACGACGAAGTTGTCTTATGGTCCCAAAAACGGACACTGTCTGCAAAAGTTATGCTCAATTCTTCGGACGCCGTCAGTCCAAATATACAGCTGCACGTTCCTCGAAAAATGGTTAAAATCCCTCAAACGTCACGACGAAGTTGTCTTATGGTCCCAAAAACGGACACTGTCTGCAAAAGTTATGCTCAATTCTTCGGACGCCGTCAGTCCAAATATACAGCTGCACGTTCCTCGAAAAATGGTTAAAATCCCTCAAACGTCACGACGAAGTTGTCTTATGGTCCCAAAAACGGACACTGTCTGCAAAAGTTATGCTCAATTCTTCGGACGCCGTCAGTCCAAATATGCAGACATTTCCGAAAAGTACTTATGGTCCCAAAAACGGACACTGTCTGCAAAAGCTATGCTCAATTCTTCGAACGCCGTCCGTCCAAATATCTAGGTGCACGTTCCTCAAAAAATGGTTAAAATCCTCATACGTCACAACGAAGTAGTGAGTTCAATCCAGAAGGGTCGCTACATTTCCGAAAAGTACTTATGGTCCAAAAACGGACACCGTCTGCAAAAGTTACGGTCATTTCTTCGAAGGTCGACAATCCAAGAGTTCCAAATATGCAAGTTGTCGTTCTTTAAAAAAGGGTAGAAAACCTTAATACGTCACTACGAAATCGTGAGCTAAACCCAAAATGGTCTCTACATTTCCGAAAAGTACTTATGGCCCCAAAAATGGACACTGTCTGCAAA
>NW_019261998.1:0-1010 GCF_002742605.1 Olea europaea var. sylvestris | reverse complement strand
GTTTGATTTGAAACACAATAACAAACAAAATCCTGGTAAAATTTTAGTCAAATCTGATTAGAAACTCGTAAATGAACTAAATCCCAGTGAAATTTTTGTCAAATTTGATTGAAAACATGCCAACGAAAAAACTACCATGAAATTATAGTCAAATTTGATTCAAAATGTGCCAATAAACCAAAGTCATGTGAAATTTTAGTCAAATCTGATTGAAAACACGCCAATAAACAAAATTCAGATGAAATTTTAGTTAAATTTAATTTGATACTCGCCAATGAATGAAACCATGGGGAAATTTTAGTCAACTTTGATTGGAAACGCTCCAATGACCAAAACCAATGTGAAATTTTAGTCAAATTTGAATGGAAAGGCGCCAACAAAAAAATCCTCGTGAAAGTTTAGTCAAATTTCATTCGAAATGTGCCAATAAACTAAATTCGTGTAATTATTCTAGTCAAATTTGATTGAAAACTTTCCAATGAACGAAATTCAGATGAAATTTTAGTCAAATTCGATTGAAAAAGCACTAAGGAACACAATCCTGGTAAAATTTTAGTCAAATTTGATTAGAAACATGCCAATTAACAAAACCTCGATGAAATTTTGGTTAAATTTGAAGGAAACGTACCAAAGGAAAAATCCGCATGAAATTTTCTCAAATTTGACTCGAATGTGCCAATGAACCAAAGTGATGTGAAATTATAGTCAAATTTGATTGGAAACGCACTAACGAACAAAATCTGGGTGAAAATTTTAGTCAAATTTGATTAGAAACAGGCCAATGAACGAAATCTATATAAAGTTTTAGTCAAAGTTTATTGAAAATGCGCCAACGAAAGGACCCGCTTGAAATTTTATTTAAATTTATTTCGAAATGTGCCAATGAATTAAAGTCAAGAGAAATTTTAGTCAAATTTGATTGGAAACGCGCTAATGAACCAAACTCATGTGAAATTTTCCTCAAATTCGATTGGAAATGCACTAATGAACAAAATACAGGTGAAATTTCA
>NW_019261997.1:0-1011 GCF_002742605.1 Olea europaea var. sylvestris | reverse complement strand
ATGCAAAGGTTATGCCAATTTCGTCAAACGTAGACAATCCAAGCATTCCATGTACGCAGGAACCTATTCTTCCACACAAATTCGAAGTGCCAAAATCTATTATACATCATGGCAAAGCTATGGGTTCATGCAGAATCATCGTGAGCTTTTCGAAATGGGGTTATGGGCTGAAAATGGACACTGTATGGGAAATTATACCAATTTCTTTGAACGTCGAGAATCCAAGCGTTCCATGTACGCAAGCGCCCGTTCTTCCACATGAATTCAAACAGGAAAAATCCATCATACATCATAGAAAAGCTATGAGTTCATTCAAAATCATCGTGAGCTTTTCGAAATGGGGTTATGGGCCCAAAACAGACACGGTCTGAGAAAGTTATGCCTATTTATTCGAACGCCGACAATCCAAGCATTCCATGTACGCAAGCGCCTATTCTTCTACACGATTTCATGCTGCCAAAATCCATCCATACATTATGGTAAAGCTATGAGCTCATTCAGAATCATGTGAACTTTCTGAAATGGGGTTATGGGCCTAAAACACCGTATGTGAAAGTTATGCCAATTTCTTCGAACGTCGACAATCCAAGCATTCCATGTACGCAAGTAGCTGTTCTCCCGCACGAATTCAACCTGGTAAAATCCATCATACATCATGGCGAAGCTATGTGTTCATTCAAAATCATCATGGCGAAGCTATGAGTTCATGCAGAATCATAATGAGCTTTTTGAAATGGGGTTATGGGCCCAAAACTGATACTATACCCGAAAGTTTTGCCAATTTCTTCGAACATCGACAACCCAAGCGTTCCATGTACGCAAGTTCCTATTCTTCCACACGAATTCAAACTGCCAAAATCAATCATATGTCATGGAAAAGCTATGAGTTCATTCAAAATCATCGTGAGCTTTCTAAAATGGGGTTATTGACCTAAAACGGACATCGTATGTGAAAGTTATGCCACTTTCTTTGAACGTCGACAATCCAACCGTTTCGTGTATGCAAGGGCC
>NW_019261996.1:0-1011 GCF_002742605.1 Olea europaea var. sylvestris | reverse complement strand
ATAAACAAGAACAACTATTGTCCTTAACATTAAAATAGTCCATGTCGGAACATGAAATTCATTTTAATGTTCCAGCTATGGTTAGTATAAAGCGACGTTTCTTTAATTCCAATACTAAACCAAAAGACAATGGCAAGAAGTATATTCATACAGGCAATGCAGCAACCTTTACTCATCTCCAACGTGTATGTTAGCTTTTTCCTTTCACTGTGGTCTACTTCCTTTTTAGTTTCTTCATATTTGTATAAATATGAGATTTACATTTGGTAGCAAATACCTAAGAAACTAGTGAAGTAGACGTAAGCCACGCAACATTCCTTCCAATGACCTTTCATTCTATAATGAAACAAAGGGTCATTAGACTTGGTATTATCCTTTGCTTTGACGGTCTAAACCATATTGGACGCTTTCACAAAGCCCCTTTAGACTTCCTCTTAAATCTTTAGCGGAATCAATGGCTTGCCCACTACTTACTTTGATGTTGGGCTTAACAATCTTAAGCATGTTAAGCAACTCAATAATTGTGCATTCGAGCTTATTCATGTTAAATTCATAATTAGTTGTGAATAGCTTTAGCTGACAGAAATTGCAGAACCAAGTCGCTACTTAGTTCATGGTTTATGATTGAACTCAATTGAGACATTTCTCAATGTCAATCATTTTCAGTGTCTAAGCATCGATTGAAGATTATTCTGTCATTTTGCACCAATATAGCTGTTTGGAAGTCTCATATCCTTCCACACATGATTATTATTATACAACTCTTTGTAATGAAGAATTATGTGTTAACATCTATACTCTGAAGTTGCTTTTGTAACTCAGTGACATAGTTGCAAGCATCACATGCGTGCAATACTATCTCATCAATGTGTTTATTATAGTAGCCCCATTTTCTTTAGTTGAATCATCATCAGGTGTCTCTGGAAACGGTTACTCAAGGACGTGACCAATTTTCTCATGCATGAGAACAATTCTCAAATTGCGGTGTCAATTAAGAAAATATAGTTTGGT
>NW_019261995.1:0-1011 GCF_002742605.1 Olea europaea var. sylvestris | reverse complement strand
CGTATTAATTATGCCAGGTTGAAGAAGTGCTGGACAGAAAATTAACAAAGAAAAATCACACCAGGGGCAATTTTGTCATTTGTCGTGACGATGTCGGAATGGCCCGAAATTTGGCAGGTTGATTGGAAACGGCCCGCGAAATTGCACTCGGGTCATAAACCAAAGGATCACGGTATTTTAGCCAAATTCCTTCATTTGGGCCTCCGAATAATTAATTTTCGTATTAATTATGTCAGGTTAAAGAAGTGCTGGACAGAAAATTAACAAATAAAAACCACACCAGGGGTAATTTTGTCATTTGTCGCGACGGTATCGGAATGGGCTGAAATTTGGCAGGTTGATTGGAAACTGTCTGTGAAAATGGACTCGGGCACAAACCCGAGATCACGGGATTTTAGCCAAATTCCTTCGTTTGGGCCTCCGAATAGTTAATTATCGTATTAATTAAGCTAGGTTGAAGAAGTGCTGGACAGAAAATTAATAAAGAAAAATCGCACCAGGAGCAATTTTGTCATTTGTCGCGACGGTGTTGGAATGGGCTGAAATTTGGCAGGTTGATTAGAAATTGCCCGCAAAATTGGGCTCGAGACACAGACCCTGGATCATGGGATTTTAGCCAAATTCCTTCATTTGGGCCTCCAAATAATTAATTTCCTTATTAATTATGTCAGTTTGAAGAAGTGCTGGACAAAAAATTAACAAAGCAAAATCGTACCAAGGGAAATTTTGTCATTTTTCGCGACGGTGTCGGACAGGGCCGAAATTTTGCAGGTTGATTGGAAACGGCCTGCGAAATTGGACTTGGGACACAAACCCGGGATCACGGGATTTTAGCCAAATTCCTTCGTTTGGGCCTCCGAACAATTAATGTCCTCGTTAATTATGTCAGCTTGAAGAAGTGACTGACAGAAAATTAACAAAGCAAAATCGCACCAGGGGCAATTTTGTCATTTGTCCAACGGTGTCGGAATGGGCCGAAATTTGGCAGGTTGATTAGAAACGACCTGCGAA
>NW_019261994.1:0-1011 GCF_002742605.1 Olea europaea var. sylvestris | reverse complement strand
ACCTATCTCCCTTCAAGCGAACAAAGAAGATGCCACTCAGTTAAAGTCTCTGCCAGTATCGACACCTCAGGCTCTGGGAAGTGAGAAGGAACAGCAGAATCAAGAAGAACAAGGTCAATCTCTATCGAACAACTCTCATGAATATTTGACCTCTGGCTATTCACAACATTTTCTATTTCCTCATCCTAATTTCAGGCGTAATTAATATTCCGTCCCACGAAGAAGTCATTAGACATCTTAAAGAAGCTCAGAATAATCAGCCTGCAGCCTGAAATCCACTACCAAGAGCTTCCTCCAAGTATAGACTCCTCTAAAATCATGGTATTGGACTTACGAAAGGTAAGCCTTATTCCCAGCTATTTCGAGTTGAAGAAGCATATTTTTTAGGTGTTCAGTGAGTGAAAGTCGGATGAAAGTTCTCCCAGGCTAGGGAAAGGGCAAAAGTCAATAGAAGGGAGAAGGGCTTTCTTCAGTATTGATTGCAGAAGGGAGCTTACTCCGCTTAGAGTTAGAGAGACTGGAGGGAGGATAGCTAGATTCAACTTATCCCAGGAGAGGAGCCGAGATGCTATTTCATCCGTTTTCGATTGTTTAAGTCCTTACCGGGCGAAAGGCATAAAAGAATGAATACCAGGCGCAAGCTCAAGGCGAGACAGAACAGAGAGTACAGTAACCGATCGAAAGCTGGATTCACAGGCAAACCAGACTGACTTACCACAGACAGTAGGGCAGAGAATTTATTTTAGAAGATTCATTTTCGGAAGAAAGCATCAAATACGAAGAAGTAAGAAAGCAGCAAATCCTTCTCACTTGAGAGATGGGAAAGCTTAATCTTAAGAGTGTGGCCCAGCCAAGAACGCACCCGTAGGCCTTCTTCTCCTAATTACGAGAAAGACAGACTTAGTTCGACAAGCTTTTAGCTTTCACGTAGTTCAGTCTTGTTGAAAGAGATATTATATAGAAAAGAAAGGAAGAACCGGTCTTAGATGGTTGACGTATAGGTTTTTTTTT
>NW_019261993.1:0-1011 GCF_002742605.1 Olea europaea var. sylvestris | reverse complement strand
AGCAATCAAAATATAGGTGCAAGACAATCGCAAAATAAGTGAAAAGAGAGGGCTAGAGAGGAGATATCATACCTTGCAAACTCATGATAAATTGAATGTGGTGTGATGAGTTGAATAAACAATATCGAGCCGTATGCGTGTGTGGTGAAATGAAACCCCGTGTACGTAGGTGTGCAAAGTGGTTAGTTGTGCGAATAAAATGAAAAAGTGCGAACGAAGTGTTGTGGGTTTTAAAACAGATATTTTTTTATATACTCTATGTGACTTCATAGAGTAAAAGGTGCGGTCGCACGGAGTAAACTAACAAGGCCAATTTAGGCTCTGAAGCTTCACATGCAACCATATGGAGGGTACTTCTATGTGGTCGCATAGACTACTAGGAGGGAAGTTTTTACCTGTTTTCAAAATTTTCAACCTTTGACCATTCTAGACTACCGAGGCCTTGATTTTCACGCTAGACAAGTACAAATGAATGTAATTAGGTTATGCATCATGGAAAAATTGTAAAACTCGTTCGGTTCCTTAAAAACTCATTTTTGGTCAAATTTTCCTAAAATCATGGATTTCCTTCCATAACTCCACCCGGCTTTCCATCATCCCAAAAACTTGTCACAACACATAGGGTGTGTGTATAAATTTTTTTTACCTCAACATGTGTGATTTTAACACCTAATCATCCTAGTATGATTTCAACACCTCATAACTCATGCACAATACATTTAAAACAAAATTGGACCATGCATCGTCTCTTCGTGATCTAAATGGATGAATGATGACCTAAAACTACCAAAAATGATCAAAAACATGAAAAATTCCTAATATAATGCATAAAGCGGAATAAATAAAAGGGTAGTAACATTGGATTGCTTCCCAACAAGCGCTAGTTTATAGCTTGACTTTACCTTGTTTGATTCATTTCAGTGTTTTGAGGTGAACAATGGACTTTTTATTTGAGAATTCACCACTCTAGTTGTGTTTTAGCCACTGTCCATTTACTTTGAAAGTCTCCTT
>NW_019261992.1:0-1011 GCF_002742605.1 Olea europaea var. sylvestris | reverse complement strand
TGGACAGAAAATTAACAAAGCAAAACCACACCAGGGGTAATTTTATCATTTTTAGCGACGGTGTCGGAATGGGCCTAAATTTGGCAGGTTGATTGGAAACAGCTCGCGAAATTAGACTCGGGGCACAGACCCAGGATCACGAGATATTAGCCAAATTCCTTCCTTTGGGGCACTGAATAATTAATTTCCTTATTAATTATGTCAGGTTGAAAAAATGGTGGACAGAAAATTAACAATGCAAAATCGCAACAGGGGCAATTTTGTCATTTTTCGCGACGGTTTCGGAATGGGCCGAAATTTGACAGGTTGATTGGAAACGGCCTGCGAAATTGGACTCGGGGCGTAGACCCGGGATCACGAAATATTAGCCAAATTCCATCGTTTGGGCCTCCGAATAATTAATTTCCTTATTAAATATGTCATGTTGAAGAAGTGCTAGACCGAAAATTAACAAAGAAAAATCACACCAGGGGCAATTTTGTTATTTATTGCAACAGTGTCGGAATGGTCCGAAATTTGGCAGGTTGATTGGAAATGGCCCGCGAAATTGAACTCGGGGCATAGACCCGGAATCACGGGATTTTAGCCAAAATCCTTCCTTTGGGACTCCGAATAAATAATTTCCTAATTAATTATGTCAGAATTAAGAAGTGCTGGATAGAAGATTAACAAAGCAAAATCGCACCAGGGGCAATTTTATCATTTTGCGCGACGGTGTCAGAATGGGCCGAAATTTGGAAGGTTGACTTTAAACGGCCCACGAAATTAGACTCGGGGCGCAGACCCGGGATCACGGGATTTTAACCAAATTCCTTCGTTTGGGCCTCCTAATAATTAATTTCCTTATTAATTATATCAAGTTGAAGAAGTATTGGACAGAAAATTCACAAAGTAAAATCGCACCAGAGGCAATTTTGTCATTTTTCGCGGCAGTGTCGAAATGGGCCAAATTTTGGCAGGTGGATTGGAAACGGCCCATGAAATTGAACTCGGGGCACAGACCCGGGATCA
>NW_019261991.1:0-1011 GCF_002742605.1 Olea europaea var. sylvestris | reverse complement strand
TTCGCGACTTTGTCGGAATCGGCTAAAATTTGACTGGTTGATCGGAAACAAAAATCGCGCCCGGGGCAGTTTCGTCATTTTTCCCGACTGTGTCGGAATGAGTTGAAATTTGGCAGGTTGATCGGAAATAAAAATCGCGCCGGGGGCACTTTTGTCATTTTTCTCGACCGTGTCGGAATGGGCTAAAATTTGACTGGTTGATCGGAAACAAAAACCGCCCCAGGGGCAATTTCGTCATTTTTCGCGACTGGGTCGGAATGGGCAAAAACTTGACAGGTTTATCGGAAACAAAAAACCGTCCGGGGGCAATTTCGTCATTTTTCGCAACTGTGTCGGAATGATCTAAAATTTGACAGGTTGATCGGAAACAAAAAAGGGCCGGGGCAATTTCTTCATTTTTCGCGACGGTGTCGGAATGGGGTAAAATTTGACTGGTTGATCGGAAAAAAAAACCGCGCCGGGGGCAATTTTGTCAGTCTTCTCGACTGTGCTGGAATGGGCTGAAATTTGGCAGGTTGACCGGAAATAGAAATTGCTCCGTAGGCAATTTCGAAATTTTTCTCGACTGTGTCGGAATGGGCTAAAATTTGACTGGTTGATCGGAAACAAAAAATCACGCCGCAGGCAATTTCATCATTTTTTGCGACTGTGTCGGAATGGGCTAAAATTTGACAGGATGATCGGAAACAAAAATCGCGCCGGGGGTAATTTCGTCATTTTTTGCGTCTGTGTCGGAATGGGCAAAAATTTGACAGGTTAATTGGGAATAGAAATCGCGGCGGGGGCGATTTTTGTTTCCGATCATCCTGTCAAATTTTAGCCCATTCCGACACAGTCGCAAAAAATGATGAAATTGCCTGCGGCGCGATTTTTTGTTTCCGATCAACCAGTCAAATTTTATCCCATTCCGACACAGTCGAGAAAAATGTCGAAATTGCCTGCGGAGCAATTTCTATTTCCG
The DNA here is from genome assembly GCF_002742605.1 of Olea europaea var. sylvestris. Lineage (NCBI taxonomy): Eukaryota > Viridiplantae > Streptophyta > Magnoliopsida > Lamiales > Oleaceae > Olea > Olea europaea. The sequence goes on along the minus strand of NW_019261991.1, from coordinate 50 downwards.
GTCAACCTGCCAAATTTCAGCCCATTCCAGCACAGTCGAGAAGACTGACA
>NW_019261990.1:0-1011 GCF_002742605.1 Olea europaea var. sylvestris | reverse complement strand
ACAGTCGGGAAAAATGCCGAAATTGCCCCCGGGGCGATTTCTGTTTCCGATCGACCTGTCAAATTTGATCCCATTCCGACACATTCGAGAGAAATGACGAAATTGCCCCCGGCGTGATTTCTATTTCAGATCAAACTGCCAAATTTCGGCCAATTCGGACGCAGTCGAGAAAAATTTTGAAATTGCCGTCGGAGCGATTTTTGTTTCCGATCAACCTGTCAAATTTCAGCCAATTCCGACATCGTCGCGAAAAATGACGAAATTAAACCTGGCGCAATTTTTGTTCCCGATAAACCTGTCAAATTTGAGCCCATTCCGACACAGTCGAGAAAAATGACGAAATTACCGCCGGCGCGATTTTTATTTCCGATCAAACTGCCAAATTTCAGCCAATTCCTACGCAGTCGAGAAAAATGACGAAATTGCTCCCGGCGCGATTTCTATTTCAGATCAAACTGCCAAATTTCGGCCAATTCGGACGCAGTAGAGAAAAATGACGAAATTGCCGCCAGAGCGATTTTTGTTTCCGAGCAACCTGTCAAATTTCAGCCAATTCCGACATCGTCCGGAAAAATGACGAAAGTTCGCCCAGCGCAATTTTTGTTTCCGATCAACCTGTCAAATTTGAGCCCATTCCGACACAGTCGAGAAAAATGACGAAATTGCCCCCGACGCTTTTTTTATTTCAGATCAAACTGCCAAATTTCAGCCAATTCCGACACAGTCGAGAAAAATTACGAAATTGCCCCCGGCTCGATTTTTGTTTCCGATCAACAAGTCAAATTTTAGCCAATTTCGACACAGTCGCGAAAAATGACGAAATTAAAGCCGGCGCGATTTATGTTCCCGACAAACCTGTCAAATTTGAGCCCATTCCGACACAGTCCAGAAAAATGAAGAAATTGCCGCCGGCGCGATTTTTATTTCTGATCAAACTGCCAAATTTCAGCCAAATCTGACACAGTAGGGAAAAATGCCGAAATTGCCCCCGAGGCGATTTCTGTTTCCGAT
>NW_019261989.1:0-1011 GCF_002742605.1 Olea europaea var. sylvestris | reverse complement strand
TCCAAGCGTTCCAAATATGCAAGTGCTCATTCTTTCTAAAAATGGCTGAAATCCCTCGTACATCATGATGAAGTCGTGAGTTCTATCCAAAACGGTCGCTACATTTCGAAAAGGTACTTTTGTGACCAAAACTGACACCGTGTGCAAAAGTTACGCTCAATTCTTCGTCCGCCGACTCTCCAAGCGTTCTAAATATGCGAGTGCACATTCTTTCAAAAAATGGCCAAAATCCCTAGTACGTCACGACGAAGTGGTGAGTTCAATCCAAAACGGTCGCTACATTTCCAAAAAGTACTTATGGGCCCAAAACGGACACCGTGTGCAAAAGTGACGCTCAATTTTTCGTACGCCAACAATCCAAGCGTTCCAAATACGCAAGTGCTCATTCTTTCGAGAAATGGCTGAACTCCCCCATACGTCATGACGAAGTGGTGAGTTCAATCCAAAACGGTCGTTACATTTCCAAAAAGTTCTTATGGGTCCAAAACGGACACCATGTGCAAAAGTTACGCTCAATTCTTCGTCCGTCGGCTCTCCAAGCGTTCTAAATATGCAAGTGCTAATTCTTTCAAAAAATGGTCAAAATCCCTCGTACGTCACGATGAAGTGGTGAGTTCAATCCAAAACGGTCGCTACATTTCAAAAAAGTTCTTATGGGCCCAAAACAGACACCGTGTGCAAAAGTTTTGCTCAATTTTTCGTCCTCCGACTCTCCTAGCATTCTCAATATACAAGCGCTCATTCTTTCGAAAAATGGGAAAAAATCCCTCGTACGTCGCAATGAAGTGGTGAGTTCAATCCAAAACGGTCGCTACATTTCCAAAAAGTACTTATGGGCCCAAAACAGACACCGTGTGCAAAAGTTACGCTCAATTCTTCGTACGCCGACAATCCAAGCATTCCAAATATGCAAGAGCTCATTCTTTCCAAAAACGGTTGAACTCCCCCATACGTCACGACGAAGTGGTGAGTTCAATCCAAAACGGTCGCTACATTTCCAAAAAGTACTTA
>NW_019261988.1:0-24584 GCF_002742605.1 Olea europaea var. sylvestris | reverse complement strand
CACCATCGCAAAAAATGACGAAATTGTCCCTGGCGCGATTTTTGTTACCAATCAATCTGCCAAATTCAGCACATTCCGACACCGTCGCGAAAAATGACGAAATTGCCCCTGGCGCGGTTATTGTTTTCGATCAACCTGTAAAATTTTTGCACATTTTGACACTGTCGCGAAAAATGACTAAATTACCCCTGGCGCGATTTTTGTTTCCGATCAACCCATCAAATTTTGGCCCATTCCGACACCGTTGCGGAAAATGACGAAATTGCCCCTGGCGCAGTTCTTGTTTCCGATCAACATGTCAAATTTTAACCCATTCTCACACCATCGCGAAAAATGATGAAATTGCCCTCGGCGCGATTTTTGTTTCCCATCAACCTGCCAAATTTCGGCCCATTCCGACACCGTTGTGAAAAATGACGAAATTGCCCTTGGTACGATTTTTGTTTCCGATCAACCTGTCAAATTTTAGTCCATTCCGACACCGTAACGAAAAATTACGAAATTGCCCCCGGCGCGATTTTTGTTTCTCATCAACCTGCCAAATTTCAGCCCATTCCGAAACCGTCGTGAAAAATGACGAAATTGCCCCCGGCGCGATTTTTGTTTCCGATCAACCTGTCAAATTTTAGCCCATTCCGACACCGTCGTGAAAAATGACGAAATTGCCCCCGGCACGATTTTTGTTTCCAATCAACGAGCCAAATTTCAGCCCATAATCGACATCGTCGCGGAAAATGACGAAATTACAATGGCGCGGTTTTTCTTTCTGATCAATCAGTCACATTTTAGCCCATTTGGACACCGTCGCGAAAAATGACGAAATTGCCCCCGGCGCAGTTTTTTGTTTCCGATCAACCTGTCAAATTTTAGACCATTCCGGCACCGTCGCGAAAAATGACGAAATTGCCCTTGGTGCGATTTTTGTTTCCGATCAACCTGTCAAATTTTAGTCCATTCCGACACCGTAGCGAAAAATGACGAAATTGCCCCCGGCGCGATTTTTGTTTCTCATCAACCTGCCAAATTTCAGCCCATTCCGACGCCGTCGCAAAAAATGACGAAATTGCCCAGGGCGCAATTTTTGTTTCCAATCAAACTACCAAATTTCAGCTCATTCTAGCACCACCGCGAAAAATGACGAAATTGTCCCTGGCGCGAATTTTGTTACCAATCAATCTGCCAAATTCAGCACATTCCGACACCGTCGCGAAAAATGACGAAATTACCCCTGGCGCGGTTATTGTTTTCGATCAACCTGTAAAATTTTAGCCCATTCCGACACCATCGCGAAAAATGACGAAATTACCCCAGGCGCGATTTTTGTTTCCGATCAACCAGTCAAATTTTAGCCCATTCCGACACCGTCGCGAAAAATGACGAAATTGCCCCTGGCGCGATTCTTGTTTCCGATCAACTTGTCAAATTTTAGCCCATTCAGACACCGTCGCGAAAAATGACGAAATTGCCCTCGGCGCGATTTTTGTTTCCCATCAACCTGCCAAATTTCAGCCCATTCTGACACTGTCAAGAAAAATGACGAAATTGCCCCCGGTGCGATTTTTGTTTCCAATCAACCAGCCAAATTTCAGCACATTCCGATACCGTCGTGAAAAATGACGAAATTGTCCTTGGTGCGATTTTTATTTCCGATCAACCTGTCAAATTTTAGTCCATTCCGACACCGTAGCGAAAAATGATGAAATTACCCCCGGCTCGATTTTTGTTTCTCATCAACCTGCCAAATTTCAGCCCATTCCGACGCCGTCGCAAAAAATGACGGAATTGCCCAGGGCGCAATTTTTGTTTCCAATCAAACTGCCAAATTTCAACTCATTCTGGTACCACCGCGAAAAATGACGAAATTGCCCCTGGCGCGATTTTTGTTACCAATCAATCTGCCAAATTTCAGCACATTCCGACACCGTCGTGAAAAATGACGAAATTGCCCATGGCGCGGTTATTGTTTTCGATCAACCTGTAAAATTTTAGCCCATTCCGACACCGTCGCGAAAAATGACGAAATTACCCCAGGCGCGATTTTTGTTTCCGATCAACCCGTCAAATTTTAGCCCATTCCGACACCGTCGTGAAAAATGACGAAATTGCCCCCGGCGCGATTTTTGTTTCCAATCAACCAGCCAAATTTCAGCCCATAATCGACATCGTCGCGAAAAATGACGAAATTACAATGGCGCGGTTTTTCTTTCTGATCAACCTGTCACATTTTAGCCCATTCGGACACCGTCACGAAAAATGACGAAATTGCTCTTGGTGCGATTTTTGTTTCCGATCAACCTGTCAAATTTTAGTCCATTCCGACACCTTCGCGAAAAATGACGAAATTGCCCCTGGCGCGATTCTTGTTTCCGATCAACTTGTCAAATTTTAGCCCATTCCGACACCGTAGCGAAAAAGGACGAAATTGCCCCCAGCGCGATTTTTGTTTCTTATCAACCTGCCAAATTTTAGCCCATTCCGACACCGTAGCGAAAAAGGACGAAATTGCCCCCAGCGCGATTTTTGTTTCTTATCAACCTGCCAAATTTTAGCCCATTCCGACACCGTAGCGAAAAAGGACGAAATTGCCCCCAGCGCGATTTTTGTTTCTTATCAACCTGCCAAATTTTAGCCCATTCCGACACCGTAGCGAAAAAGGACGAAATTGCCCCCAGCGCGATTCGTCGCGAAAAATGACGAAATTGCCCCCGGCGCGATTTTTGTTTCTCATCAACCTGCCAAATTTCAGCCCATTCCGACGCCGTCGCAGAAAATGACGAAATTGCCCTGGGCGCAATTTTTGTTTCCAATCAAACTGCCAAATTTCACCTCATTCTGGCACAACCGCAAAAAATGACGAAATTGCCCCTGGCGCGATTTTTGTTACCAATCAATCTGCCAAATTTCAGCACATTCCGACATCGTCGTGAAAAATGACGAAATTGCCCCTGGCGCGGTTATTGTTTTCGATCAACCTGTAAAATTTTAGCCCATTCCGACACCGTCGCGAAAATGACGAAATTACCCCAGACGCGATTTTTTGTTTTCGATCAACCCGTCAAATTTTAGCCCATTCCGACACCGTCGCAGAAAATGACGAAATTGCCCCTGGCGCGGTTCTTGTTTCCGATCAACTTGTCAAATTTTAGCCCATTCCGACACCGTCGCGAAAAATGACGAAATTGCCTCGGCACGATTTTTGTTTCCAATCAACCAGCCAAATTTCAGCCCATAATCGACATCGTCGCGGAAAATGACGAAATTACAATGGCGCGATTTTTCTTTCTGATCAACCTGTCACACTTTAGCCCATTTGGACACCGTCGCGAAAGATGACGAAATTGCCCCCGGCGCAGTTTTTTGTTTCCGATCAACCTGTCAAATTTTAGACCATTCCGACACCGTCGCGAAAAATGACGAAATTGCCCCCGGTGCGATTTTTTTTCCAATCAACCTGCCAAATTTCAGCCCATAATCGACACCGTCGCGAAAAATGACAAAATTACCCAACGCGCGATTTTTTTTCTGATCAACCTGTCACATTTTAGCCCATTCGGACACCGTCGCGAGAAAAGACGAAATTGCCCCCGGGCGCAGTTTTTTTTCCGATCAACCTGTCAAATTTTAGACCATTTCGACACCGTCGCGAAAAATGACGAAATTGCCCCCGGTGCGATTTTTGTTTCCAATCAACCTGACAAATTTTAGCCCATTCCGACACCGTCGCGAAAAATGACGAAATTGCCCTCGGCGCGATTTTTGTTTCCCATCAACCTGCCAAATTTCAGCCCATTCCGACACGTCGTGAAAAATGACGAAATTGCCCCTGGCGCGATTTTTGTTCCCGATCAACCTATCAAATTTTAGTCCATTCCGACACCGTCGCGAAAAATGACGAAATTGCCCACGGCGCGATTTTTGTGTCCAATTCCCCTCCCAAATTTCAACCCATTCCGACACCGTCGCGAAAAATGACAAAATTGCCCCTGGTGCGATTTTTGTTTCCAATCGACCCGCCAAATTTCAGCCCATTCCGACACCATCGTGACAAATAATGAAACTGCCAACGGCACAATATCTATTTCCAATCAACTTACCAAATTTTAGCCGATTTCGACACCGTCGCGAAAAATGACGAAATTGCCCCCTGCGCGACTTTTGTTTCCAATCAACCTATTAAATTTCAGCCCATTCCGACACCGTCGGGAAAAATGACGAAATTGCCCCTGGCGTGATTTTTGTTTCCGATCAACCTGTCAAATTTTAGCCCATTCCAACACCATCGCGAAAAATGACGAAACTGCCCCCAGCGCGATTTTTGTTTCTAACCAACCTGCTAAATTTTAGCCCATAATCGACATCGTCGCGGAAAATGGCGAAATTACCAATGGCGCGGTTTTTATTTCTGATCAACCTGTCACATTTTGGCCCATTCGGACGCCGTCGCAAAAAATGACGAAATTGCCCCGAGCGCAGTTTTTGTTTCCGATCAACCTGTCAAATTTTAGACCATTCCGACACCGTCGCGAAAAATGACGAAATTGCCCCCGGCGCGATTTTTGTTTCTAATCAACCTGCCAAATTTCAGCCCATTCCGATACCGTCGTGAAAAATGACGAAATTGCCCCTGGTGCGGTTTTTGTTTTCGATCAACCTGTCAAATTTTAGTCCATTCCGACACCGTAAAATGACGAAATTGCCCCGGACGCAATTTTTGTTTCTCATCAACCTACCAAATTTCAGCCCATTCCGACACCGTCGCAAAAAATGACGAAATTGCCCTAGGCGCAATTTTTGTTTCCAATCAAACTGCCAAATTTCAGCTCATTCTGGCACCATCGTGAAAAATGACGAAATTGCCCCTGGCGCGATTTTTGTTACCAATCAATCTGCCAAATTTCAGCACATTCCGACACCGTTGCGAAAAATGACGAAATTGCCTCTGGCGAGGTTATTGTTTTCGAACAACCTGAAAAATTTTAGTCCATTCCGACAACATCGCGAAAAATGACGAAATTGCCATCGGCGCAATTTTTGTTTCCGATCAACCTGTCAAATTTTAGCCCATTTCGACACCGTCGCGAAAAATGACGAAATTGCCCTCCACGCGATTTTTGTTTCCCATCAACCTGCCAAATTTCAGCCCATTCCGACACCGTCGTGAAAAATGACGAAATTGCCCCTGGCGCGATTTCTGTTTCCGATCAACCTGTCAAATTTTAGCCCATTCTGACTCCGTCACGAAAATTGACGAAATTGCCCCCGGCGCGATTTTTGTTTCCAATCAACCAGCCAAATTTTAGCCCATAACCGACACCGTCGCGAAAAATGACGAAATACCCATGGCGTGGTTTTTGTTTTTGATGAACCTGTCACATTTTAGCCCATTCGGACACAGTCGCGAAAAATGACGAAATTGTCCCTATCGCAATTTTTGTTTTCGATCAACCTGCCAAATTTCAACCTATTCCGACACCGTCGCGACAAATGACAAAATGGCCCCTGGCGCGATTTTTGTTTCGAATCAAACTGCCAAATTTCAGCCCATTCCGACACCATCGCGACAAATTTCAAAATTGCCCCTGGCGAGATTTTTGTTTCCCATCAACCTGCTAATTTTCAGCCCATTCCGACACTATCGCGACAAATAACGAAACTGCCACCGGCTCAATTTTTATTTCCAATCAACTTGCCAAATTTCAGCAGGTTCCGACACCGTCGCGAAAAATTACGAAATTGCCCCTGGCATAGTTTTTGTTCCTGATCAACCGGTCAAATTTTAGCCCATTCCGACACCGTCGCGAGAAATGACGAAATTGCACCTGGGGCAACATTTGTTTCCCATCAACCTGCCAAATTTCAGCACATTCCGATACCGTCGCGAAAAATGACGAAATTACCCCAGGCGCGATTTTTGTTTCCGATCAACCTGTTACATTTTAGCCCATTCCGACACCGTCGCGAAAAATGACGAAATTGCCCCCAGCGCGACTTTTGTTTCCAATCAACCTGCCAAATTTCGCCCATTCAGACACCGTCGTGAAAAATGACGAAATTACCCCTGCCGCGATTTTTGTTTCCGATCACCCTGTCTAATTTTAGCCCATTCCGACACCGTCGCGAAAAATCACGAAATTGTCCCTGGCGCGATTTTTGTTCCCAATCAACCTGCCAAATTTCTGCCCATAATCGACACCGTCGAGAAAAATGACGATATTACCCATGGCGCGATTTTTGTTTCTGATCAACCTGTCAAATTTTAGCCCATTCGGACACCGTCGCGAAAAATGACAATATTGCCCCCGGCGCAGTTTTTGTTTCAGATCAACCTGTAAAATTTTAGCCCATTCCGACACCGTCGCGAAAAATGAAGAAATTGCCCCCGGCGCGATTTTTGTTTCCAATCAACGTGCCAAATTTCAGCCCATAATCGACACCGTCGCGAAAAATGACGAAATTACCCCTAGCGCGATTTTTGTTTCCGATCAACCTGACACATTTTAACCCATTCGGACACCGTCGCGAAAAATGATGAAATTGCCCCTAGCGCAATTTTTGTTTCCGATCAACCTGACAAATTTTAGCCCATTCCGACACCGTCGCGAAAAATTAGGAAATTGCCCCCGGCGCGATTTTTATTTCCAATCAACCTGGCAAATTTCAGCCGATTTCGACACCATCGCGAAAAATGAAAAAGTTACCACTGGCGCGATTCTTGTTTCCGATCAACCTGTCAAATTTAAGCCCACTCCGACACCGTCGCGAAAAATGACAAAATTGCCCGTGGCGCGATTTTTGTTTCCGATCAACCAGTCAAATTTTAGTCCATTCCGACATCGTCGCGAAAAATGACGAAATTGGCCACGACGCAATTTTTATTTCCCATCAACCTGGCAAATTTTAGCCTATTCCGACACCGTCGTGAAAAATGACGAAATTAACCCTGGCGCGATTTTTGTTTCCGATCAACCTGTCACATTTTAGCCCATTCCGACACCGTCGCGAAAAATGAGGAAATTGCCCCGGGCGCAATTTTTGTTTCCGATCAACCTGTCAAATTTTAGACCATTCCGACACCTCGCGAAAAATGACGAAAATGCCCACGGCGCAATTTTTGTTTCCAATCAACCTGCCAAATTTTAGTCCATTCCGATACCGTCGCGAAAAATGACGAAACTGCCCCCGACGCGATTTTTGTTTCTAACCAACTTGCCAAATTTCATCCCATAATCGACATCGTCGCGGAAAATGACGAAATTACCAATGGCGCGGTTTTTGTTTCTGATCAACCTGTCACATTTTGGCCCATTCGGACGCCGTCGAGAAAAATGACGAAATTGCCCCGGGCGCAGTTTTTGTTTCCGATCAACCTGTCAAATTTTAGACCATTCCGACACCGTCGCGAAAAATGACGAAATTGCCCCCGGTGCGATTTTTGTTTCCAATCAACCTGCCAAATTTCAGCTCATTCCGATACCGTCGTGAAAAATGACGAAATTGCCATTGGTGCAGTTTTTGTTTCTGATCAACCTGTCAAATTTTAGTACATTCAGACACCAAAGCAAAAAATGACGAAATTGCCCCCGGCGCAATTTTTGTTTCGCATCATCCTGCCAAATTTCAGCCCATTCCGACGCCGTCGCAAAAAATGACGAAATTGCCCCAGGCGCAATTTTTGTTTCCAATCAAACTGCCAAATTTCAGCTCATTCTGGCACCATCGCGAAAAATGACGAAATTGTCCCTGGCGCGATTTTTGTTACCAATCAATCTGCCAAATTTCAGCACATTCCGACACCGTCGCGAAAAATGACGAAATTGCCCCTGGCGCGGTTATTGTTTTCGATCAACCTGTAAAATTTTTGCCCATTTCGACAACGTCGCTAAAAATGACTAAATTACCCCTGGCGCGATTTTCGTTTCGGATCAACCCATCAAATTTTAGCCCATTCCGACACCGTCGCGGAAAATGACGAAATTGCCCCTGGCGCGGTTCTTGTTTCCAATCAACCTGCCAAATTTTAGCCCATTCCGACACCGTCGCGAAAAATGATGAAATTGCCCTCGGCGCGATTTTTGTTTCCCATCAACCTGCCAAGTTTCAGCCCATTCCGACACCGTCGTGAAAAATGACGTAATTGCCCCTGGCGCGATTTTTGTTTCCGATCAACCTGTCAAATTTTAGCCCATTCCGACACCGTCGCGAAAAATGACGAAATTGCCCCCGGCGCGATTTTTGTTTCCAATCAACATGCCAATTTTCAGCCCATAATCGACACCGTCGCGAAAAATGACGAAATTACCCATGGCGCGATTTTTTTTCTGATCAACCTGTCACATTTTAGCCCATTCGGACACCGCCGCGAAAAATGACGAAATTGCCCCCGGGCGCAGTTTTTGTTTCCGATCAACCTGTCAAATTTTAGACCATTTCGACACCGTCGCGAAAAATGACGAAATTGCCCTCGGTGCGATTTTTGTTTCCAATCAACCTGCCAAATTTCAGCCCATTCCGATACCGTCGTGAAAAATGACGAAATTGCCCTTGGTGCGATTTTTGTTTCCGATCAACCTGTCAAATTTTAGTCCATTCCGACACCGTACCGAAAAATGACGAAATTGCCCCCGGCGCGATTTTTGTTTCTCATCAACCTGCCAAATTTCAGCCCAATCTGACGCCGTCGCAAAAAATGACGAAATTGCCCAGGGTGCAATTTTTGTTTCCAATCAAACTGCCAAATTTCAACTCATTCTGGCACCACCGCGAAAAATGACGAAATTGCTCCTGGCGCGATTTTTGTTACCAATCAATCTGCCAAATTTCAGCACATTCCGACACCATCGTGAAAAATGGCAAAATTGCTCCTGGCGTGGTTATTGTTTTCGATCAACCTGTAAAATTTTAGCCCATTCCGACAACGTCGCGAAAAATGACGAAATTACCCCAGGCGCGATTTTTGTTTCCGATCAACCCGTCAAATTTTAGCCCATTCCGACACCGTCGCGAAAAATGACGAAATTGCCCCTGGCGCGGTTCTTGTTTCCGATCAACTTGTCAAATTTTAGCCCATTCAGACACCGTCGCGAAAAATGACGAAATTGCCCTCGGCGCGATTTTTGTTTCCCATCAACCTGCCAAATTTCAGCCCATTCCGACACCGTCGTGAAAAATGACGAAATTGCCCCTGGCACGATTTTTGTTTCCGATCAACCTGTCAAATTTTAGCCCATTCCGACACTGTCGCGAAAAATGACGAAATTGCCCCCGGCGCGATTTTTGTTTCCAATCAACCAGGCAAATTTCAGCCCATAATCGTCAACGTCGCGGAAAATGACGAAATTACAATGGCGCGGTTTTTCTTTCTGATCAACCTGTCACATTTTAGCCCATTCGGACACCGTCGCGAAAAATGACGAAATTGCCCCTGGCGCGATTTTTGTTACCAATCAATCTGCCAAATTTTAGCACATTCCGACACCGTCGTGAAAAATGACGAAATTGCCCCTGGCACGGTTATTGTTTTCGATCAACCTGTAAAATTTTAGCCCATTCCGACACCGTGTGAAAAATGACGAAATTACCCCAGGCGCGATTTTTGTTTCCGATCAACCCGTCAAATTTTAGCCCATTCCGACACCGTCGCGAAAAATGACGAATTTACCCCTGGCGCGGTTCTTGTTTCCGATCAACTTGTCAAATTTTAGCCCATTCCAATACCGTCGCGAAAAATGACGAAATTGCCCTCGGCGCAATTTTTGTTTCCCATCAACCTGCCAAATTTCAGCCCATTTCGACACCGTCGTGAAAAACGACGAAATTGCCCCTGGCGCGATTTTTGTTTCCGATCAACCTGTCAAATTTTAGCCCATTCCGACACCGTCGCGAAAAATGACGAAATTGCCCCTGGCGCGATTTTTGTTTCCGATCAACCTGTCAAATTTTAGCCCATTCCGACACCGTCGCGAAAAATGACGAAATTGACCCGGCGCGATTTTTGTTTCCAATCAACCTGCCAAATTTCAGCCCATAATCGACACCGTCGCGAAAAATGAAGAAATTACCCACTGCGCGATTTTTGTTTCTGATCAACCTGTCACATTTTAGCCCATTCGGACACCATCGCGAAAAATGATGAAATTGCCCCTGCCGCAATTTTTGTTTTCGATCAACCTGCCAAATTTCAACCCATTTCGACACCGTTGCGAAAAATGACAAAATTGCCCCTGGCGCGATTTTTGTTTCCAATCAACCCGCCAAATTTCAGCCCATTCCGACACCATCGCGACAAATAATGAAACTGCCAATGGCACAATTTCTTTTTCCAATCAACTTGCCAAATTTTAGCCGATTCCGACACCGTCGCGAAAAATGACGAAATTGCCCCCTGCGCGACTTTTGTTTCCAATCAACCTGTCAAATTTCAGCCCATTCCGACACCATCGTGAAAAATGACGAAATTGCCCCTGGTGCGATTTTTGTTTCCGATCAACCTGTCAAATTTTAGCCCATTCCAACACCGTCGCGAAAAATGACGAAACTGCCCCCGGCGCGATTTTTGTTTCTAATCAACCCGCCAAATTTCAGCCCATAATCGACATCGTCGCGAAAAATGACGAAATTACAATGGCGCGGTTTCTCTTTCTGATCAACCTGTCACATTTTAGCCCATTTGGACACCGTCGCGAAAAATGACGAAATTGCCCCCGGCGCAGTTTTTGTTTCCGATCAACCTGTCAAATTTTAGACCATTCCAACATCGTCGCGAAAAATGACGAAATTGCCCCCGGTGCAATTTTTGTTTCCAATCAACCTGCCAAATTTCAGCCCATAATCGACACCGTCGCGAAAAATGACGAAATTACCCATGGCGCGATTTTTTTTTCTGATCAACCTGTCACATTTTAGCCCATTCGGACACCGTCGCGAAAAATGACGAAATTGCCCCCGGCGGAGTTTTTGTTTCGAATCAAGCTGCCAAATTTTAGACCAATCCGATACCGTCGTGAAAAATGATGAAATTGCCCTTGGTGCGATTTTTGTTTCCGATCAACCTGTCAAATTTTAGTCCATTCCGACACCGTAGCGAAAAATGACGAAATTGCCACCGGCGCGATTTTTGTTTCTCATCAACCTGCCAAATTTCAGCCCATTCCAACGCCGTCACAGAAAATGACGAAATTGCCCCAGGCGCAATTTTTATTTCCAATCAAACTGCCAAATTTATGCTCATTCTGGCACCATCGCGAAAAATGATGAAATTGTCCTTGGTGCGATTTTTGTTACCAATCAATCTGCCGAATTTCAGCACATTCCGACACCATCGCGAAAAATGACGAAATTGCACCTGGCGCGGTTATTGTTTTCGATCAACCTGTAAAATTTTTGCCCATTCCGACACCGTCGCGAAAATTGACTAAATTACCCCTGGGGCGATTTTTGTTTCCGATCAACCTGTCAAATTTTAGCCCATTCCGACACCGTCGCGGAAATTGACGAAATTGCCCCCGACGCGATTCTTGTTTCCGATCAACCTGTCAAATTTTAGCCCATTCCGACACCGTCGCGAAAAATGACAAGAATGCCCCCGGCGCGATTTTTGTTTCCCATCAACCTGCCAAATTTCAGTCCATTCCGACATCGTCGTGAAAAATGACGAAATTACCCCTGGCGCGATTTTTGTTTTCGATCAACCTATCAAATTTTAGCCCATTCTGTCACCGTCGCGAAAAATGACGAAATTGTCCCCGGCGCGATTTTTGTTTCCAATCAACCTGCCAAATTTCAGCCCATAATCGACATCGTCGCGAAAAATGACGAAATTATCCATGGCGCGATTTTTTTCCTGATCAACCTGTCACATTTTAGCCCATTCGGACACCGTCGCGAAAAATGACGAAATTGCCCCCGGGCGCAGTTTTTGTTTCCGATCAACCTGTCAAATTTTAGACCATTCCGACACCGTCGCGAAAAATGATGAAATTGCCCCCGGTGCGATTTTTGTTTCCAATCAACCTGCCAAATTTTCGCCCATAATCGACACCGTCGCGAAAAATGACGAAATTACCCATGGCGCGGTTTTTGTTTCTGATCAACCTGTCACATTTTAGCCCATTCGGACACCGTCGCGAAAAATGAGGAAATTGCCCCTGCCGCGATTTTTGTTTCCAATCAACCCGCCAAATTTCAGCCCATTTCGACACCATCGCGACAAATAACGAAACTGCCAACGGCGCAATTTCTATTTCCAATCAACTTGCCAAATTTTAGCCGATTTCGACACCGTCGCGAAAAATGACGAAATTGCCCCCGGCGCAACTTTTGTTTCCAATCAACCTGTCAAATTTCAGCCCATTCCGACACCATCGTGAAAAATGACGAAATTGCCCCTGTCGCGATTTTTGTTTCCGATCAACCTGTCAAATTTTAGCCCATTTCGACACCGTCGCGAAAAATAACGAAATTGCCCCCGGTGCGATTTTTGTTTCCAATCAACCTGCCAAATTTCATCCCATTCCGACGTCGTCGCAAAAAATGACGAAATTGCTCCTGGCGCAATTTCTGTTTCCGATCAACCTGTCAAATTTTAGTCCATTCCGACACCATCGTGAAAAATGACGAAATTGCCCCTGGCGCGATTTTCGTTACCAATCACCCGGTCAAATTTCAGCACATTACGACACCGTCGCGAAAAATGACGAAATGGCCCTTGGCGGTTTTTGTTTCCGATCAACCTGTCAAATTTTGGGCCATTCCGGTACCGTCGTGAAAAATGACGAAATTGCCCCCGGCGCGATTTTTGTTTCCCATCAACCTGCCAAATTTCAGCCCGTTCCGACACCGTCACGAAAAATGACGAAATTATCTCCGGCGCGATTTTTGTTTCCAATCTACTTGCCAAATTTCCGCCCATTTCGACACCGTAGGGAAAAATGACGAAATTACCCCTGGCGCGACTTTTGTTTTGAATCAACCTGCCAAATTTCAGCCCATTCCGACACCGTCGCGAAAAATGACGAAGTTCCCCCTGGCGCGATTATTGTTTTCGATCAACCTATAAAATTTTAGCCCATTCCGACAACGTCGCATAAAATGAAGTTATTGCCCCCGACGCGATTTTTGTTTCCAATCAACATGCCAAATTTCAGCCCATAACCGACATCGTCGCGAAAAATGACGAAATTACCCCTAGCGCGGTTTTTGTTTCCGATCTACCTGTCACATTTTAGCCCATTCGGACATCGTCGTAAAAATGACGAAATTGCCCCTGGCGCGATTTTTGTTTCCGATCAACCTGTCAAATTTTAGCCCATTCCGACCCGTCGCGAAAAGTGACGAAATTGCCCCCGGCGCGATTTTTGTTTCTAATCAACCTGCCAAATTTCAGCCCATAATCGACATCGTCGCGAAAAATGACGAAATTGCCCCCGGCGCGATTTTTGTTTCTAATCAACCTGCCAAATTTCAGCCCATAATCGACATCGTCGCGAAAAATGACGAAATTACCAATGGCGCGGTTTTTGTTTCTGATCAACCTGTCACATTTTAGCCCATTCGGACACCGTCGCGAAAAATGACGAAATTGCCCCGGCCCAGTTTTTGTTTCCGATCAACCTGTCAAATTTTTGACCCTTCCGACACTGTCGTGAAAAATGACGAAATTGCCCCCGATGCGATTTTTGTTTCCAATCAACCTGCCAAATTTCAGCCCATTCCGATACCGTCGTGAAAAATGACGAAATTGCCCTTGGTGCGGTTTTTGTTTCTGATCAACCTGTCAAATTTTAATCATTTCCGACACCGTAGCGAAAAATGACAAAATTGCCCCTGGCGCGATTTTTGTTTCTCATCATCCTGCCAAATTTCAGCCAATTCCGACGCCGTCGCAAAAAATGACGAAATTACCACATGCGCAATTTTTTATTCCAATCAAACTGCCAAATTTTAGCTCATTCTGGCACCATCGCGAAAAATGACGAAATTGCCCCTGTCGCGATTTTTGTTACCAATCAATCTGCCAAATTTCAGCACATTCCGACACCGTCGTGAAAAATGACGAAATTGCCCCCGGCGCGGTTATTGTTTTTGATCAACCTGTAAAATTTTTGCCCATTTCGACACCGTCGCGAAAAATGACGAAGTTACCCCTGGCGCGATTTTTGTTTCCGATCAACCTGTCAAATTTTAGCCCATTCCGACACCGTCGCGAAAAATGACGAAGTTACCCCTGGCGCGATTTTTGTTTCCGATCAACCTGTCAAATTTTAGCCCATTCCGACACCGTCGCGAAAAATGACGAAATTGCCCCTGGCGCCGTTCTTGTCTCCCATCAACCTGTCAAATTTTAGCCCATTCTGACACCGTCGCTAAAAATGACGAAATTGCCCTCGGCGCGATTTTTGTTTCCCATCAACCTGCCAAATTTCAGCCCATTCCGACACCGTCGGAAAAATGATGAAATTGCCCATGGCGCGATTTTTGTTTCCGATCAACCTGTCAAATTTCAACCCATTCCGACACCGTCGCGAAAAATGACGAAATTGCCCCCGGCACGATTTTTGTTTCCAATCAACCTGCCAAATTTCAGCCCATAATCGACACCGTCGTGAAAAATGACAAAATTGCCCATGGAGCAATTTTTGTTTCCAATCAACCCGCCAAATTTCAGCCCATTCTGACACCATCGCGACAAATAACGAAACTGCCAACGGCGCAATTTCTCTTTCCAATCAACTTGCCAAATTTTAGCCGATTCCGACACCGTCGCGAAAAATGACGAAATTGCCCCTGGCGCGACTTTTTCTTCCAATCAACCTGTAAAATTTCAGCCCATTCCGACACCGTCGTGAAAAATGACGAAATTACCCCTGGCGTGATTTTTGTTTCCAATCAACATGTCAAATTTTAGCCCATTCCGACACCGTCGCGAAAAATGACGAAATTGCCCCTGGCGTGATTTTTGTTTCTAATCAACCTACCAAATTTCAGCCCATAATCGACATCGTCGCGGAAAATGACAAAATTACCAATGGTGCGATTTTTGTTTCTGATCAACATGTCACATTTTAGCCCATTCGGACACCGTCGCGAAAAATGACGAAATGGCCCCCGGCGCAGTTTTTGTTTCCGATCAACCTGTCAAATTTTAGACCATTCCGACACCGTCACGAAAAATGACGAAATTGCCCCCGATGCGATTTTTGTTTTCAATCAACCTACCAAATTTCAGTCCATTCCGATACCGTCGTGAAAAATGACGAAATTGCCCATGGTGCGGTTTTTGTTTCCGTTCAACCTGTCAAATTTTAATCCATTCCGACACCGTAGCGAAAAATGACGAAATTGCCCCCGACGCGATTTTTGTTTCTCATCAACCTGCCAAATTTCAGCCCATTCCGACGCCGCGGTAAAAAATGACGAAATTGCCCCAGGCGCAATTTTTGTTTCCAATCAAACTGTAAAATTTCAGCTCATTCTGGCACCATCGCGAAAAATGACGAAATTGCCCCTAGCGCGATTTTCGTTACCAGTCAATCTGCCAAATTTCAGCACATTCCGACACCGTCGTGAAAAACGACGAAATTGCCTCGGGGCGCGGTTATTGTTTTCGATCAACCTGTAAAATTTTAGCCCATTCCGACACCGTCGCGGAAAATGAAGAAATTACCCCTGGCGCGATTTTTGTTTCCGATCAACCTGTCAAATTTTAGCCCATTCTGACACCGTCGCGAAAAATGACGAAATTGCCCTCGGCGCGATTTTTGTTTCCCATCAACCTGTCAAATTTTAGCCCATTCCGACACAGTCGGGAAAAGTGACAAAATTGCCCCTGGCTCGATTTTTGTTTCTGATCAACCTATCAAATTTTAGCCCGTTCCGACACCGTCGCGAAAAATGACGAAATTGCCCCCGGCGCGATTTTTGTTTCCAATCAACCTACCAAATTTCAGCCCATAATCGACACCGTCTCGAAAAATGATGAAATTGCCCATGGCGCGGTTTTTGTTTCTGATCAACCTGTCCCATTTTAGCCCATTCGGACACCGTCACGAAAAATGACGAAATTACCCCTGGCGCGGTTCTTGTTTCCGATCAACATGTCAAATTTTAGCCCATTCCGACACCTTCGCGAAAAATGACGAAATTGCCCTCGGCGCGATTTTTGTTTCCCATCAACCTGCCAAATTTTAGCCATTCCGACACCTTCGTGAAAAATGACGAAATTGCCCCTGGAGCAATTTTTGTTTCCGATCAACCTGTCAAATTTTAGCCCATTCCGACACCGTCGCGAAAAATGACGAAATTGCCCCCAGCGCGATTTTTGTTTCCAATCAACCCGCCAAATTTCAGCCCATAATCGACACCGTCGCGAAAAATGTTGAAATTGCCCATGGCGCGGTTTTTGTTTTTGATCAACCTGTCCCATTTTAGCCCATTCGGACACCGTCACGAAAAATGACGAAATTACCCCTGGCGCGGTTCTTGTTTCCGATCAACATGTCAAATTTTAGCCCATTCCGACACCTTCGCGAAAAATGACGAAATTGCCCCCGGCGCAATTTTTGTTTCCGATCAATCTGTCAAATTTTAGCCCATTCCGACACCGTCGCGAAAAATGACGAAATTGCCCTCGGCGCGATTTTTGTTTCCCATCAACCTGCCAAATTTTAGCCATTCCGACACCTTCGTGAAAAATGACGAAATTGCCCCTGGCGCAATTTTTGTTTCCGATCAACCTGTCAAATTTTAGCCCATTCCGATACCGTCGCGAAAAATGACGAAATTGCCCCCGGCGCGATTTTTGTTTCCAATCAACCTGCCAAATTTCAGCCCATAATAAACACCGTCGTGAAAAATGATGAAATTACCCATGGGGCGATTTTTGTTTCCAATCAACCTGCCAAATTTCAGCCCGTAATCGACACCGTCGCGAAAAATGACGAAATTACCCATGGCGCGGTTTTTGTTTCCGATCAACCTTTTACATTTTAGCCCATTCGGACACCGTCACGAAACATGACGAAATTGCCCCTAGCGCGATTTTTTGTTTCAGATCAACGTGTCAAATTTTAGCCCATTCGGACACCATCGCGAAAAATGACGAAATTGCCCCTGGCACGGTTTTTGTTTTCGATCAACCTGTCATATTTTAGCCCATTTCGACACCGTCGCGAAAAATGACGAAAATGCCCCCGACGCGATTTGTTTCCAATCAACCTGCCAAATTTTAGCCCATTCCGATACCGTCGTGAAAAATGACGAAATTGCCCCTAGTGCGGTTTTTGTTTCCGGTCAACCAGTCAAATTTTAGTCCATTCCGACACCGTAGTGAAAAATGACGAAATTGCCCCCGGCGCGATTCTTGTTTCTCATCAACCTGCCAAATTTCAGCCCATTCCGACACCGTCGCAAAAAATGACAAAATTGCCCCAGGCGCAATTTTTGTTTCCAATTAAACTACCAAATTTCAGCTCATTCTGGCACCATCACGAAGAAGGACGAAATTGCCCTTGGCGCGATTTTCGTTACCAATCAATCTGCCAAATTTAAACACATTCAAACTCCGTCGCGAAAAATGACGAAATTGGCCCTAGCGCGGTTATTGTTTTCGATCAACCTGTAAAATTTTAGCCCATTCCGACCCCGTCGCGAAAAATGACGAAATTACCCCTGGCGCGGTTTTTGTTTCCGTTCAACCTATCAAATTTTAGCCCATTCCGACACCGTCGCGAAAAATGACGAAATTGCCCTCGGCGCGATTATTGTTTCCGATTAACCTGTCAAATTTTAGCCCATTCCGACACAGTCGCTAAAAATGACGAAATTGCCTTCGGCGCGATTTTTGTTTCCCATCAACCTGCCAAATTTTAGCCCATTCCGACACCGTCTTGAAAAATAACGAAATTGCCCCTGGCGCGATTTTTGTTTCCGATCAACCTGTCAAATTTTAGCCCATTCCGACACCGTCGCGAAAAATGACGAAATTGCCCCCGGCACTATTTTTGTTTCCAATCAACCAACCAAATTTCAGCCTATAATCGACACCGTCGCGAAAAATGACGAAATTACCCATGGCGTGGTTTTTGTTTCTGATCAACCTGTCACATTTTAGCCCATTTGGACACCGTCGCGAAAAATGACGAAATTGCCCCTGGCGCAATTTTTGTTTTCGATCAACCTGCCAAATTTCAACCCATTCCGACACCGTCGCGACAAATGATAAAATTGCCCCTGGCGCGATTTTTGTTTCCAATCAACCTGCCAAATTTCAGCCCATTCCGACACCATCGCGACAAATTTCAAAATTGCCCCTGGTGCGATTTTTGTTTCCCATCAACCTGCCAAATTTCAACCCATTCCGACACCATCGCGACAAATAACGAAACTACCACCGGCTCAATTTTTGTTACCAATCAACTATCCAAATTTCAGCTGATTCCGACACCTTCACGAAAAATGACGAAATTGCCCTTGGCGCAGTTTTTGTTCCCGATCAACCTGTCAAATTTAGCCCATTCCGACACCGTCGCGAGAAATGACGAAATTGCACTGGGCGCGATTTTTGTTTCCCATCAACCTGCCAAATTTCAGCCCATTCCGACACCATCGTGAAAAATGACGAAATTGCCCCTGGCGCGATTTCTGTTTCCGATCAACCTGTCAAATTTTAGCCCATTCTGACTCCGTCGCGAAAATTGACGAAATTGCCCCCGACGCGATTTTTGTTTCCAATCAACCTGCCAAATTTTAGCCCATAACCGACACCGTCGCGAAAAATGACGAAATACCCATGGCGTGGTTTTTGTTTTTGATCAACCTGTCACATTTTAGCCCATTCGGACACAGTCGCGAAAAATGACGAAATTGTCCCTATCGCAATTTTTGTTTTCGATCAACCTGCCAAATTTCAACCTATTCCGACACCGTCGCGACAAATGACAAAATGGCCCCTGGCGCGATTTTCGTTTCGAATCAAACTGCCAAATTTCAGCACATTCCGACACCATCGCGACAAATTTCAAAATTGCCCCTGGCGCGATTTTTGTTTCCCATCAACCTGCCAAATTTCAGCCCATTCCGACACTATCGCGACAAATAACGAAACTGCCACCGGCTCAATTTTTGTTTCCAATCAACTTGCCAAATTTCGCAGATTCCGACACCGTCGCGAAAAATTACGAAATTGCCCCTGGCATAGTTTTTGTTCCTGATCAACCGGTCAAATTTTAGCCCATTCCGACACCGTCGCGAGAAATGATGAATTTGCACCTGGGGCAACATTTGTTTCCCATCAACCTGCCAAATTTCAGCACATTCCGACACCGTCGCGAAAAATGACGAAATTTCCCCCGGCGCGATTTTTGTTTCCGATCAACCTGTTACATTTTAGCCCATTCGGACACCATCGCGAAAAATGATGAAATTGCCCCTGGCGCGCTTTTTGTTTCCGATCAACCTGTCGAATTTTAACCCATTCCGACACCGTCGCGAAAAATGACGAAATTGCCCCCAGCGCGACTTTTGTTTCCAATCAACCTGCCAAATTTCGCCCATTCAAACACCGTCGTGAAAAATGACGAAATTACCCCTGCCGCGATTTTTGTTTCCGATCAACTTGTCTAATTTTAGCCCATTCCGACACCGTCGCGAAAAATGACGAAATTGTCCCTGGCGCGATTTTTGTTCCCAATCAACCTGCCAAATTTCTGCCCATAATCGACACCGTCGAGAAAAATGACGATATTGCCCATGGCGCGATTTTTGTTTCTGATCAACCTGTCAAATTTTAGCCCATTCGGACACCGTCGCGAAAAATGACGAAATTGCCCCCGGCATAGTTTTTGTTTCAGATCAACCTGTCTAATTTTAGCCCATTCCGATACCGTCGTGAAAAATGACGAAATTGTCCCCGGCGCGATTTTTGTTCCTAATCAACCTGCCAAATTTCTGCCCATAATCGACACCGTCGCGAAAAATGACGAAATTACCCATGGCGCGATTTTTATTTCTGATCAACCTGCCAAATTTCAGCCCATTCCGACACCGTCGCGAAAAATGACGAAATTGCACCTGGCGCGATTTTTATTTCCGATCAAACTGTTAAATTTTAGCCCATAATCGACACCGTCGCGAAAAATGACGAAATTACCCATGGCGCGATTTTTTTTCTGATCAACCTGTCACATTTTAGCCCATTCGGACACCGTCGCGAAAAATGACGAAATTGCCCCCGGCGGAGTTTTTGTTTCCGATCAACCTGTCAAATTTTAGACCATTCCGACACCGTCGTGAAAAATGACGAAATTGCCCCCAGTGCGATTTTTGTTTCCAATCAAACTACCAAATTTCGGCCCATTTCGATACCGTCGTGAAAAATGATGAAATTGCCCTTGGTGCGATTTTTGTTTCCGATCAACTTGTCAAATTTTAGTCCATTCCGACACCGTAGCGAAAAATGACGAAATTTCCACCGGTGCGTTTTTTGTTTCTCATCAACCTGCCAAATTTCAGCCCATTCCAACGCCGTCACAAAAAATGACGAAATTGCCCCAGGCGCAATTTTTATTTCCAATCAAACTGCCAAATTTCAGCTCATTCTGGCACCATCGCGAAAAATGATGAAATTGTCCTTGGTGCGATTTTTGATACCAATCAATCTGCCGAATTTCAGCACATTCCGACACCTTCGCGAAAAATGACGAAATTGCCCCTGGCGAGGTTATTGTTTCCGATCAACCTGTAAAATTTTTGCCCATTCCGACACCGTCGCGAATATTGACTAAATTACCCCTGGGGCGATTTTTGTTTCCGATCAACCTGTCAAATTTTAGCCCATTCCGACACCGTCGTGAAAAATGACAAGAATGCCCTCGGCGCGATTTTTGTTTCCCATCAACCTGCCAAATTTCAGCCCATTCCGACATCGTCGTGAAAAATGACGAAATTACCCCTGGCGCGATTTTTGTTTTCGATCAACCTGTCAAATTTTAGCCCATTCCGTCACCGTCGTGAAAAATGACCAAATTGTCCCCGGCGCGATTTTTGTTTCCAATCAACCTGCCAAATTTCAGCACATAATCGACACCGTCGCGAAAAATGACGAAATTACCCGTGGCGCGATTTTTTTCTGATCAACCTGTCACATTTTAGCCTATTCGGACACCGTCGCGAAAAATGACGAAATTGCCCCCGGGCGCAGTTTTTGTTTCCGATCAACCGATCAAATTTTAGACCATTCCGACACCGTCGCGAAAAATGATGAAATTGCCCCCGGTGCGATTTTTGTTTCCAATCAACCTGCCAAATTTCTGCCCATAATCGACACCGTCGCGAAAAATGACGAAATTACCCATGGCGCGGTTTTTGTTTCTGATCAACCTGTCACATTTTAGCCCATTCGGACACCGTCGCGAAAAATGAGGAATTTGCCCCTGCCGCGATTTTTGTTTCCAATCAACCCGCCAAATTTCAGCCCATTTCGACACCATCCCGACAAATAACTAAACTGCCAACGGCGCAATTTCTATTTCCAATCAACTTGCCAAATTTTAGCCGATTTCGACACCGTCGCGAAAAATGACGAAATTGCCCCCGGCGCGACTTTTGTTTCCAATCAACCTGTCAAATTTCAGCCCATTCCGACACCATCGTGAAAAATGACGAAATTGCCCCTGGCGCGATTTTTGTTTCTGATCAACCTGTCAAATTTTAGCCCATTCCGACACCGTCGCGAAAAATAACGAAATTGCCCCCGGTGCGATTTTTGTTTCCAATCAACCTGCCAAATTTCAGCCCATTCCGACGTCGTCGCAAAAAATGACGAAATTGCTCCTGGCGCGATTTCTGTTTCCGATCAACCTGTCAAATTTTAGCCCATTCTGAAATCATCTCGACCAATGACGAAATTTCCGCTAGCGCGATTTTTGTTTCCTATCAACTTGCCAAATTTCAGCTCATTCTGGCACCATCGCGAAAAATGACGAAATTGCCCCTGGCGCGATTTTGGTTATCAATCACCCTGTCAAATTTCAGCACATTACGACACCGTCGTGAAAAATGACGAAATGGCCCCTGGCGATTTTTGTTTCCGATCAACCTGTCAAATTTTGGGCCATTCCGGCACCGTCGTGAAAAATGACGAAATTGCCCCCGGCGCGATTTTTGTTTCCCATCAACTTGCCAAATTTCAGCCCGTTCCGACACCATCGTGAAAAATGACGAAATTACCTCCGGCGCGATTTTTGTTTCCAATCTGTCTGCCAAATTTCCGCCCATTTCGACACCGTAGGGAAAAATGACGAAATTACCCCTGGCGCGACTTTTGTTTTGAATCAACCTGCCAAATTTCAGCCCATTCCAACACCGTCGCGAAAAATGACGAAATTCCCCCTGGCGCGATTATTGTTTTCGATCAACCTATAAAATTTTAGCCCATTCCAACAACGTCGCATAAAATGACGTTATTGCCCCCGACGCGATTTTTGTTTCCAATCAACATGCCAAATTTCAGCCCATAACCGAAATCGTCGCGAAAAATGACGAAATTACCCCTGGCACGATTTTTGTTTCCGATCTACCTGTCACATTTTAGCCCATTCGGACACCGTCGTAAAAATGACGAAATTGCCCCTGGCGCGATTTTTGTTTCCGATCAACCTGTCAAATTTTAGCCCATTCCGACAACGTCGCGAAAAGTGACGAAATTGCCCCCGGCGCGATTTTTGTTTCTAATCAACCTGCCAAATTTCAGCCCATAATCGACACCGTCGTGAAAAATGACAAAATTGCCCATGGAGCGATTTTTGTTTCCAATCAACCCGCCAAATTTCAGCCCATTCTGACACCATCGCGACAAATAAAGAAACTGCCAATGGCGCAATTTCTCTTTCCAATCAACTTGCCAAATTTTAGCCGATTCCGACACCGTCGCGAAAAATGACGAAATTGCCCCTGGCGCGACTTTTTCTTCCAATCAACCTGTCAAATTTCAACCCATTCCCGTCGTGAAAAATGACGAAATTGCCCCTGGCGCGATTTTTGTTTCCGATCAACCTGTCAAATTTTAGCCCATTCCGACACCGTCGCGAAAAATGACGAAATTGCCCCTGGCGCGATTTTTGTTTCCGATCAACCTGTCAAATTTTAGCCCATTCCGACACCGTCGCGAAAAATGAAGAAATTGCCCCTGGCGTGATTTTTGTTTCTAATCAACCTGCCAAATTTCAGCCCATAATCGACACCGTCGCGAAAAATGACGAAATTACCCATGGCGCGATTTTTTTTCCGATCAACCTGTCACATTTTAGCCCTTTTGGACACCGTCGCGAAAAATGACGAAATTGCCCCCGGCGGAGTTTTTGTTTCCGATCAACCGGTCAAATTTTAGACCATTCCGACACCGTCGCGAAAAATGACGAAATTGCCCCCGGTGCGATTTTTGTTTCCAATCAAACTGCCAAATTTCGGCCCATTTCGATACCGTCGTGAAAAATGATGAAATTGCCCTTGGTGCGATTTTTGTTTCCTATCAACCTGTCAAATTTTAGTCCATTCCGACACCGTAGCGAAAAATGACGAAATTGCCACCGACGCGATTTTTGTTTCTCATCAACCTGCTAAATTTCAGCCCATTCCAACGCCGTCACAAAAAATGACGAAATTGCCCCAGGCGCAATTTTTATTTCCAATCAAACTGCCAAATTTCTGCTCATTCTAGCACCATCGCGAAAAATGATCAAATTGTCCTTGGTACGATTTTTGTTACCAATCAATCCGCCGAATTTCAGCACATTCCGACACCGTCGCGAAAAATGACGAAATTGCCCCTGGCGCGGTTATTGTTTTCGATCAACCTGTAAAATTTTTGCCCATTCCGATACCGTCGCGAAAATTGACTAAATTACCCCTAGGGCGATTTTTGTTTCCGATCAACCTGTCAAATTTTAGCCCATTCCGACACCGTCGCGGAAATTGACGAAATTGCCCCCGACGCAGTTCTTGTTTCCGATCAACCTGTCAAATTTTAGCCCATTCCGACACCGTCGCGAAAAATGACAAGAATGCCCTCGGCGCGATTTTTGTTTCCCATCAACCTGCCAAATTTCAGCCCATTCCGACATCGTCGTGAAAAATGACGAAATTACCCCTGGCGCGATTTTTGTTTTCGATCAACCTGTCAAATTTTAGCCCATTCCGTCACCGTCGCGAAAAATGACGAAATTGTCACCGGCGCGATTTTTGTTTCCAATCAACCTGACAAATTTCAGCCCATAATCGACACCGTCGCGAAAAATGACGAAATTACGCATGGCGCGATTTTTTTCTGATCAACCTGTCACATTTTAGCCCATTCGGACACCGTCGCGAAAAATGACGAAATTGCCCCCGGGCGCAGTTTTTCTTTCCGATCAACCTGTCAAATTTTAGACCATTCAGACACCGTCGCGAAAAATGATGAAATTGCCCCCGGTGCGATTTTTGTTTCCAATCAACCTGCCAAATTTCCGTCCATAATCGACACCGTCGCGAAAAATGACGAAATTACCCATGGCGCGGTTTTTGTTTCTGATCAACCTGTCACATTTTAGCCC
>NW_019261987.1:0-1011 GCF_002742605.1 Olea europaea var. sylvestris | reverse complement strand
TTTTTTTTTTATCTCAGAAACAAATTTTTTTTTTCAAATATGGATCCAATTCTAGAAGAAGCCGATGATGCAATTCCATTAGAGGATAACCCTGAAGATATGAAATTGGAAGGAAAATGCAAGAAGGGAAACAAAAGGTTCAAGGTGTGGGATCATTTTAAAATTCGAGGAGATGAGAAGGCAGAATGTAATTATTGTAGACAAACATATAAGCATCATGCAAAAAACTGCGGAACTAGTACATTGTGGAATCATATCATGCATTTGTGCAAGAAGCATCCATATAGAGTTCAAGACAAAAAGCAAAAGAAAATGATCGGTTATAATATGTTTAAAACCGAATAGCTTTCTAAGGGTATTGATAGTCATGAAGAACCTGTCAAGTTTGCTCAAAAATAAGTTAGAGAACAGATTATAAGGTATTTTATATTGTCTGAGTTACCGTTTCGACATGTGGAGGATGAAGGTTTTCAGGGTTACCCAAGGTATTTTTTCCCAAGATCTGTATTTCCTTCAAGGATGAAGGTAGCAAGAGATATATATAATTTGTTCCTAAATGAGAAGAAGAAATTGAAGAAAGAGTTGGGTCAACATAGAGTTTCTTTAACTAGTGATTGTTGGATGTCAATACAGAAAGTTAGTTATTTGTGTTTAACTGCTCATTAGGTTGATAATGATTGGAAACTTCAAAAAAGGATTATAAGTTTCATTCAAGTCCCAAACCATAAAGGAGATATGGTGGGAAAGGAGTTGATTTCTTGTCTTAAAGATTGGGGAATCAATAAGATTTTTTGTGTGATTGTTGATAATGCCTCTTCGAATGATGTAGCATTACTGAGATTGAAGAGTTGTTTTGAGGAGAAGAAGGATGGTCTAGTACTGGGTGGAGAAATGCTTCATATGAGGTGTTGTGCTCATATATTCAATCTGATTGTTTGTGATGGCTTGAAAGAAATAAGCCATGCTATTTCAGCTATTCGTAATGCAGTGAGATTTGTTAGATCTTCCCAA
>NW_019261986.1:0-1011 GCF_002742605.1 Olea europaea var. sylvestris | reverse complement strand
TCGCGAAAAATGACGAAATTACGCCCGGCGCGATTTTTGTTCCCGATCAACCAGTCAAATTTGAGCCTATTCCGACACGGTCGGGAAAAATGAACAAAATTGCCCCCGGCGCGATTTTTGTTTCCGATCACCCTGTTAAATTTGAGCCCACTCCGACACAGTTGAGAAAAATGACGAAATTGCCCCCGGCTCGATTTTTGTTTCCGATCAACCTGTTAAATTTGAGCCCATTCCGACACAGTCCAGAAAAATGACGAAATTGCCACCGGCGCGATTTTTATTTCCGATCAAACTGCCAAATTTCAGCAAATTCCGACACAGTCCAGAAAATTGACGAAATTGCCACCGGCGCGATTTTTGTTTCCGATCAACCAGTCAAATTTTAGCCAATTCCGACACAGTCGCGGAATTTGACGAAATTACACCCGGCTCGATTTTTGTTCCCGATCAACCGGTCAAATTTGAGCCTATTCCGACACGGTCTCGAAAAATTACGAAATTGCCCCCAGCGCGATTTTTGTTTCAGATAAACCTGTCAAATTTGAGCCCATTCCGACACAGTTGAGAAAAATGACGAAATTGCCCCCGACAAGATTTTTGTTTCCGATAAACCTGTCAAATTTAAGCCAATTTCGACACAGTCGCGAAAAACGACGAAATTTCCCCGGCGCGATTTTTGTTTCCGATCAATCTATCAAATTTGAGACCATTCCGACACAATCACGAAAAATGACGAAATTGCCCCCGGCCCGATTTTTGTTTCCGACCAACCAGTCAAATTTTAACCCATTCCGACACTGTCGCGAAAAATGACGAAATTACACCCTGCGCGATTTTTGTTCTCGATAAACCTGTCAAATTTGAGCCCGTTCCGACACAGTCGAGAAAAATGATGAAATTGTCGCCGGCGAGATTTTTATTTTCGATCAAACAGCCGAATTTAAACCAAATCTGACACAGTCGAGAAAAATGACGAAATTGCCCCCGGCGCGATTTTTGTTTCCGATCAAC
>NW_019261985.1:0-1011 GCF_002742605.1 Olea europaea var. sylvestris | reverse complement strand
GAATATGTCTCAAAGGATCAAGTGTTGTAACAATCCCATCAAACATCTTAATTATGACCTTTCCAATACCAACTGTCCTACAAGATTAATTATTTCACAATACCACAACATCTTTGGGAACTATTTCACATGTTGAGAACAAATCCAGTTTATAAGATATATAAAAAGTGCAAGTTGTATTAAGAATTGTCTCCTGTTAGGTTTGGAGTTGCCATCAGAAATAATCAATAGTTCTCCCTCATTTTACATATCGTCTACAATACTGTTTTCACCTTAAGTTTCTGATTATTTTTGCTTTTCATTTTCAGCAGCTAATTTATTCTTATTCTGCAACTTATTATAATCCTTCTTGATCCGTTCCCTTTTTTTACAATAATTATGCACTTTATTACCACCTTCTACAACAAAGCCATCTCCATGAACCTCAGATCCAACAAGGAGCTTTATCTTCTCCTTTGAAAACAGAGCATCATAAACTTTTTTAATGACGGGAGTGACACAATTATATAAGATCATATCTTTAAAAGACACATATGAAGAGGGCAGGGAACACAATAATATCAATCCTAAATCTTATTCATCACACTTAACCTCCGAGGTTTCCAAATCAACGACAATTTTATTAAAACAGCTAGGTAATCTTCTAGTGATATACCTTATGTCATATGATGGGAATACAAGCATTGCTTTGGATGCAATTTACCAATTAGACTTTTCATCATATATAACTACTCCAATTTCAACAATAATGAGTAGTGGTTTTCTCCTTTAAAACGTCTTGAAAAATATTATTATAAAAATAAAGATGTATCTAAGGTAGGGCCTTTCGATCCTTATATTGTCTCTCCTTCATACTCCAAGTTGAGGACATTTTTGTCGAATCCCAACAACGTATTATTCAAATTCATCTGAGTGAGCACTGCTCACATCTTTACCTACCAAGGCGAAAATTTGGTGTTACAATCCTACAATGAATTTCATACTTCATATTTACTATCTCAAAAAAAAAAA
>NW_019261984.1:0-1011 GCF_002742605.1 Olea europaea var. sylvestris | reverse complement strand
GCCCAACACGACGACCTTGAAAACATGAGCGTTGAGGGTCTCTTTTCAATCAATCATAACATGGGCAAATGATGTGGTTTCGAAATTTGAAGATGATGAGAACTTGGACCATAAATTACCCGAGAGTAGCTGAAAACATGTGCTTAGTGGCCAGCCTTCAAATGGTACTAGGCTTCCAGGGAAAATGGGTAGTAATCGATTGATCGACGGCTACAAAAGCTTGGAATCATCGACATTTTGCAATTTCTCTGCAATTTTTGGATGAATATTGCAAGAAGTTTACGGTTTTGAATGGATGAGATAGTGCTCGCCGATTACAATTGGGGTCGTGGATAAGATATATATTGGGGTGTTTTGGAAGTTTTGGGGTTTTATAACCTATTAATTACGGTCCTTAGGTGATTTAATTAGATATTAAGTATTTATCAAATCAATTAATTTTTTAGGGTATAGGACCTAATTTGCCCAAAAATCATTAGGGATCTGGGTAGTATTGTGAACCCATGTAGCAATAGTAGTTTCAAAACCCACAAAAGATTGAATCACAACCCCAAGAAAGCTAAAATCCCAATTTGAAATTTAACCCAATAATTTATTGAATCAAATAACCAAGACAATCGCAAATAATATCTTGATCCCGTGAACACAAAAACTATGAATATTGCTATGAATTTGTTGAACACCACAAAGATTATGAATCTTTGATAAGTTTTATTCAACTAAGAACAAGATAAAAAATGAAAAATATCACATTATGATTAATTCTCAAAAATTAATGTATTTACTGTACAATGAATGAGTCTTTTACAAGCATAAAATAAACTCCTAATAAAACAAAATTCTAATTCTAAACACTAATTCAAATAAACTAGAAAACTATAAAACAAATTGAATGAAATTAAAATGCTACAAATAACGAAAGTACACTTTAAACTAATTTAAAACTTAAAAAAGCAAAAATAGACCATTAAACAACTGATTTTGATCCCCCAAAGTTTGACTTAGTCATCT
>NW_019261983.1:0-1011 GCF_002742605.1 Olea europaea var. sylvestris | reverse complement strand
AAAAAACCATTTTCCCATTTCTAGTTCCCCCAAATCTTCATTTCCTTCCCGTTCCCGTCAAAATCAGCAATCAGAGAAGAAAGATCAGAGAAGAGTAAACCCTTCATGAGTTCTTCCCCCAATTCCTTCCCTTCAAACCGATTTTGGGCAATTCATTGATTATCGATTGAGCTAGTAGCAACGTGCCGATTTGAACGGTGATCCCACTAGAGGTACGAATTGTGATTTGTGAATTTTATGAGTTGATTAGTAACTGTTTCTATCTGCTTAGTAAAATATGGGAGGCTTATATGTTCAATTTACTGAAAGAAACTTTATAATATGTTTATTGCTAAAGATGATTTGAAGACAGAGGATATGCAATTAAGGTTGCCGAGTGAATTTAAGAGAGATATCTTTTGATTTGCTTGTGCTTTGGTTGTCACTTTTGGTGATAGAAAGCAAAAGATTTGTGCAAGAGGCTATTGGAATATGATTCTGGTTGAACCATTTGCCAAAATGTAGAGTATCTGCCTGTTCATTTTAAGAAAGTAGACATTGAGAAGTGAAAAGTAAGAGGTCCAGGAAAATATACTAAATGGGATTATATATTTTTCATTAGAAGACATAAAAAATGCCAACCAGTTTACTGGTTCACATATGGTTAGAATAGATTTCAACCATTGCAACCGAGTACTATTGATTAGTTTAGGACAGAAGACACACTCAACTTCTTTTTCCAAGAGCTGGGACAAGCCTTACATTGTGACAAGGGAAAATTGCAGTTGAGGTATCAAATCTTTCGTTTATTAGCAGACTTTCCCCAAACCTTTAGTTTGTGCCACCCACAGTTCCAAACCTTTCAAAAATATGCACCCGGAGTTTAAATGGATGGAAACCGTCCGTTTGACCATTAGTTGACTAGAAAAGTCAAATTTTGACCAATTTAGACCAAATTAAAAAGGGCAAAGTGTTACTTTGCATTTTATCTTAATATTAATAATTAAAATAATTAATAATAACAATAGAAAA
>NW_019261982.1:0-1011 GCF_002742605.1 Olea europaea var. sylvestris | reverse complement strand
ATTACCCTATTGGATATTATAAATTTCAAACAATTTTCCCATCCAATTGACAATTAACAACGATGCAAGTGTTAAACAACGAGTCAAAAATTGGTGTACGAATAGCAAAGTTCAATAAGTAAGAACCTTGCTACATGTACACTATGGTGTACACTCATGTTTACCCTTTGCCACGTGACATTATCCAGTTGGACAGTTTAAATTTCAAGCAGTTTTCCCATCCAACTGACACTTGACAACAATGCAAGTGTTAAACAATGTGTCAAAAATTAGTGTACAAATAGCAATGTTCAATCGGTAAGGACCCAGCTACACGTACACTATGGTGTACACTTTTGTTCAAACTTTGCCACGTGACATTACCCTATTAGACAGTTTAAATTTCAAACGATTTTCCTGTACAACTGACACTTGACAATAATGCCAGTGTCAAACAACGTGTCAAAAATCGGTGTACAAATAGCAAAGTTCAATCGGTAAGAACCTTGCAACACGTACACTATAGTGTACACTTTTATTTAAACGTTGCCACGTGACATTATCCTGTTGGACGTTTAAATTTCAATCAGTTTTTCCATCCAATTGACACTTGACAACAATGTAAGTGTCAAAAAACCTATCAAAAATCAGTGCACAAATTTCAAAGTTCAATCAGTAAGAACTTTTCTACATGTACACTATGATGTACACTTTAGTTTACAATTTGCCACGTGACTTTACCCTATCAGACGATACAAATTTTAAATAGTTCTCCCATCCAATTGACACTTGACAACAATGGAAGTGTTAATCAACGTGACAAAAATCTGTGTACAAATACCAAAACTCAATCGGTAAAAACCTTGTGACATGTACACTATGGTATACACTTTAGTTTACACTTTGCCACGTGACACTACCCCGCTGGACAATTTAAATTTCAAATAGTTTTCTCATCCAATTGACACTTAACAACAATGCAAGTGTCAAACATTGTGTCAAAAATCTGCGTACAAATAGCAAAGTTCAATC
>NW_019261981.1:0-1011 GCF_002742605.1 Olea europaea var. sylvestris | reverse complement strand
TGTGGATATCTATCCAAAGAGTTCGAAGAACTATGTAATGGAAAGTGAATTATTAGGCAGTTAGCTATACTAAACACACTACAACAAAATGGTGCTGCTCAGACGAGGAATGAAACGTTGCTAGAAATGGTAAGATCCATGATAGTGCAGGCTAACTTACCTATCTCCTGCTAGGGAGATGCTTTGCTAACTTCGACCTGTATTCTTAAGTAGATTTCCTCTAAATTGGTATTTGACATGAACTATCTCCAATCACCCTATGAACCTGAAATGTAATGTGCGTAGATGGTAAATGCTGACTAGATGCCAGATCTATCATTAAAGTTGACTATGAGTTACTATTGAATATGAGTCAAAATCAAATGCTTAAGAAAAGATAATGTAATGGGCCCAAAATAATTAATTCTTACTTTATCAAAATGAAGCATATAACTCAATATGTTGTTTGGCCATAACTCTAAAATCATCAAGATCCTCAAGCAATTAAGAACCAATTGCTATGTGTCAGAAAAGTCATAAAACTATATGAGTTGATAACTGAGTGAGTGAAAATTTTTGAAAATCGTTATACTTTCTCATTTATACATATTTATCGAAAATCGAGTTCATATAATTTAACGATCCAAATTATCGCACCATGTAATAGTAATCAAGATGTGAGACACTTCATAACACTAAAAAATATCATCTCATAGTCATGATATAATCATCAACTCAAATCCATATCATCATTTCGTCAAATTACATGTAGTCTACCAAAAATATATCATTTAACTGAAATTTGTAATTTGTCCCTCGGGTAAAGCACTTTTGCTATGGGCCTTTGGCCCTCTTCGTGAACGAAAGTAGGTTTGAAAGATCTCTAATAATCAATTCTAGAATACGGTCAAAACCCCACTATGAATTATATGTACATGGTCAATACAATGTCCGGTCAAGATCCTTCTGTGTAAGATAGAACACGGTCAAGGCCCCTATGTGAACTAAAAAAAGTATATACTTACGGGTACT
>NW_019261980.1:0-1011 GCF_002742605.1 Olea europaea var. sylvestris | reverse complement strand
CATTTTTATGACACATGACAAATGACAAATAGTAAGAACTAAAAGCTGAAATAATATATGCATTAAACTATCTTTTAGAGATCCCTATAATCAGATATTTAGTCAAATGACTTTATATGACGAAAACAAAAGCACACTAAAAACTGTCTGTTTAATAGAGAAGAAAAAAATAGTGCAGACTACAACACAAAAGAAGATAAAGAAGTTCGAATATATATTCCATAGACGTATTTAAATTTTTGCTAACCTTGGAATTCTCTTTGAAGAGATACCAAAAGTATCATAATAACTAAGCATTTCCTGTTTAATCTGTTTGGATTGAACATCCCAATTAAAGCTGGCATGAAGTTTCATGGGAGAATAAGAGGGTTCTACCTTTAGCTGATAAATCTTCAAGTGTTGTACTTCTAGAAAAAATGTATTCTATTCTAGGAAAGATGACATTATTCTTAAGAGTTCCAAAAAGGAAATAAGGTAATTGAATCCCAGATGGAGCATACATTTTGCATGACTGAGAAGCATATTTAGAGAATGTTGTGTAGGTGGCTTGGGAAAGGGAACATGTTCCGAAAGGACTACAAGGTTTGCTGATTAGCAAACTTGGTGCAGAATTTGGCATAATTGCCATAATGTAGTGACAGTAATTTCATACTCCTGGTCAGTAGGAATTGTCGTTTTCCTCAAATTCTTCTGAACACGTTTTGCTTGAAGGTTCAAATATAGTAGATTTTGTTTGCAATAAGAAAACACTCTTGATTGAAGAAAGTGGTTCAATTATACACATACAACTGCCCAGATGAAATTGTTCATTACCTTTGCCCAGTCAATAGAAAAGGGATCCTTCGCATTTTTGTTTGCAATAAGAAAGTCTACTACAAGACCAGACCAAATTATCATGATTGTAGATACATCTGCGAAAAAAAAAAAGAAGGGATAGCATCATAATTAACAAGTGTAATGAAATTATTGAACAGGAAGGTGATTTAATTAAAATTAGCAAATGAATAAAAA
>NW_019261979.1:0-1011 GCF_002742605.1 Olea europaea var. sylvestris | reverse complement strand
CTACATAAGTAATCAATTGTGTATAAGGCTATTCTAAAGTTAAGCTCAAAATTAAAGTAATCTAATAAAGAACTAAATTGTTGGGATTAGGACATCTAAATAAAGTGTGGGCAGGATTACATGTGCAGTTCCATTAAAATTGTATTTCATGATGGACGAAATACATATAAAAACTATATATCGGGTTATGGTCCCCAATTCATACACAACTTCTCATTTTTTATGTCATCTCATCAATATAAGAATACAAGAGAAAGCATATTGAAGACCCAAAATCAAGAGTCAAGAAGAATGAATTCAAGAATCAAGACTATAGATCAAGAAGCAAAATCAAGAACAAGAATTAAAGAATCAAATGAGGTAAGATTCAAGATTAAAAGTGAAGAACCCAAACATAAAAAGATTACAGTTCAAGTTTTAAGATTCAAGATCCAGTAATAAAGAATCATTTACAATGAATTAAGATATGTTCCGCATAATTAATTTTCTTGGTGATTTAACATGGAAGATTTTTGTAATAAAGAAATTTAGGTTTTCAAGTTCTAAAGTTTAAAGTTACAACACCTTTGCCCATCTTACTCGTCTCGCTAAATACACTGTAAATGCACAAATTCTGAAATTCCTTTCATGACTCGTACAGATTGGTTACCATCCCCCCTTCTTCTCTTCTAAAATTCTTTTCACGACTCAAGGCAAGTGTTTCACAGAACACGGGTGTGGGAGAGTAGTATTCATTTTATAAACATCCAACCATAGTTGGAGCAAACTGTAGTTGAAAAACCATTGGAAGTCCGTGAGGCGAGAAAATAAATATTTGGTGGAATTGATTCGATGCATTAAGGAATGGAGGAGCTGAAAAATCAAGGTTCCATTCTATTTCCATTACATTTGTATGTCATATGAGGCTTGTTGAACTCATGAACATTAGATGCTTTTGAAAAATTGTATGAAACTACAACCAGATGCTGCTGGTTATAAGGCTATTCTAATCATCAACTAATTATATAATTG
>NW_019261978.1:0-1011 GCF_002742605.1 Olea europaea var. sylvestris | reverse complement strand
TATTTTTTCTTATTCAAAAGGACGGTGAAGCAATTTCTAAAAGCCCAAGAACAACTAATCAAGAGGAGGGTGAATTGGTTATTTGAAATTTTTTCGAAAATAAACGCAAATTTAAACAAAGAACTATAAATAAATAAGATAACACAAAAGTAATAAGAGGAAGGGAAAAGAGAGTGCAAACGATGTAATAAAGAGGTTTGATCCAATCACAATCTACAACCCCTGTTATCAAGCTCTCCGTCACGAGTAAGGACTTTTTCACTATATTAATTGACTTATGGTGCAATCCAACCTTTTTACAACGCTTTCAATGACTTACAAGCAAGGAGTACCGTTCTTTTACGATGTTGAAATTTTCGGGACTTCAACTCGACTCACAAGTTTGAAAAAATGAGGAGTATACAAGTGAAGACTTTTCTTGCAGTAAATGATATAATTGAAGTTGAATACAACAAGAGAAGATGACTAACACTTTAGTAGATAGCAATGATTGAAGCTCAAGTGCTAGATAAGAAAAACACTTTAATAAAAATGATTTCCAGAAGTTGAATCAATCAAAGGTTTTTCTAATATAAGTAAGTTGAAGAAATAGATATATATAAAGATGATTGAGTAGATAGATTAGTAATATCTCACTTTAAATGCTCATAAAAGTCTTGCATTGAATGCAAAATGATCTGGTATTTATAGCAGCAAAACTGTCAAAAGTTATGTTCTACCGGACGTCCGCTATCTTACCGGACAGTCAAGTAACCGTTTTTTGTTCAGAAGTCAGAACGTTCGATTTCTTAACCTTTGGACAAACTTGTCATACTGAACGTCCGCTAGAATTACCGGACTCGTCCGTTAGACCTACCGGATACGTCCTCTAGCTACCGGATGCGTCTTCTAAATCAGAACATGTTTGGAAATTTTCCTTCTTTAAATAATATAACAAGATGTAAATTCATGAAGGATGTTTCTAACATGTTTTATGGACTTTTTGACATTTCTTAAAGTATATAATAGGTT
>NW_019261977.1:23779-24588 GCF_002742605.1 Olea europaea var. sylvestris | reverse complement strand
TAATAATAATAATAATAATAATAATAATAATAATAATAATAATAATAATAATAAAATGCACCCAGTTTTTAGTACAGCATGTCATTATTATTACCTTTTTGCTTTTGGACGATAGATTGAAAGGAGGTGGTTTTCGAGAAGAACCAGGAATCGGGCCCTTATAAGGGAAGTACCTGTTCTTCTCGGCATCATAATAGAATCCAGGAATTTCTGGCAGCGCCACATTGATCCACAACACATTAGGGTAAAAGATTA
Source organism: Olea europaea var. sylvestris (assembly GCF_002742605.1). NCBI lineage: Eukaryota > Viridiplantae > Streptophyta > Magnoliopsida > Lamiales > Oleaceae > Olea > Olea europaea. The sequence goes on along the minus strand of NW_019261977.1, from coordinate 24,333 downwards.
ATTATTGTGGACAGGTATGATCACTGAATGCAATTATATATAATTATAAAAGAAAGAAATAAAAAGTTCACCTTTGGGCATAACTGAGACCGCTTGCGAATTTCTGATTGTACAAAATAAGAGCCAGGATTAAATTTACTGCTTCTTGAGTAGAGCAGAAACGGGGGAGTGATTGGAAGGCGGTCAAAGGAAAAAGAAGAAAACAATGACGCCGCTACCGCCAGTGGAAGCCTGTGTGGGCAGTGGGCTGTACATATTGTTCCGTACGCGTCGTGGTGTCAAGACGGGCCGAGCCACCTAGGTCCAAGACGAGTCGAACCGTTAAAAATTGGACCGAAACGGGTTTAGACCGGTTCAGGATGGGAACAGTCGGTCCATGTCTAGACCGGTTCGCAAAAATAAAAATTACAAAGTGAATGATCTAGTTAAAAATTGAGGTAAAACTTAAATTGTTAATCAATTAGTAATATTTCTACTATTGCTAGTAAATTTTACTTTTAGATTATAAATTTGTATTTGATAGAATAATGTAACTCGTAAATGTTGGGAATTTA
>NW_019261977.1:9907-15557 GCF_002742605.1 Olea europaea var. sylvestris | reverse complement strand
AAGTTAGATCTAAATGACGATAGAATTGTGTGATTTAACTTTTGTTTGACATTGAATTTACAGTTATCCCTCCAAAAATCTTATCCCTCCAAAAATCTTACTTTTGTGAAAATAAATATCCGACGTATGTGAACAAGAAGATGAAATATGGCAGTAAATTTTCAAATTAGTAACTCAATACTCAACAGTTAAGGTTCATAATCAAATTCAGGCCAAACTGTTGAAAGGGAGGCATATTTCTTAAAATTACATTGCTGTTTAATTGTTGATGCTAGATAACCATCCACGCAGGGGTGGTCGATTAGAGAGGAATTATGGTCGATTATAGTGTAACCAACGACTCGATTATGTTCATTATAGTGAACTCGCACATCGACACATCATGATTAACACTACTTGAAGTCTATAAATAGACATCAACTCCCTCCAAAAGCATTCATTCACAATCTAATTCAAACACCACCACCTCTAGGAAATCTCCTTGTCTAGAAAACTTGTCACCACCGTGCATCGCTAGTAAAATCAAACCAATAAATTACACTGATATCGATTGTATTAAAAGTTCCAATTATCGTACTTAATTTTCAAATTTTTTCATCTCATTTTAATCTACAATCTTTCGTTTACTAGCACATCTTATCCCTTATGATGGTTTTCCTTCCAAAAATTCTATTAAAATGAATTAAGAAAGATTTATATGCTCCTTATATTTTAAAATACACAAAATAAATAAATGCGACTAAATATTTGCCCCTTATTGTATAGCACATTAAAAAAATTGGAGGAAAGCTGTTATCAGGGATAATATGTGCTAACTAGTAGAATGTTAAAGATAAGAATACAGTTAAAAATTTTGGAAACCTAAGCGTGACAATTTATTAGATTAAAAACCTTTATAATCATTGCCTTTAATATAAAAGAGGGAATGTCATTAAACTGTTCATTTTCCTGCCCTCCATTTCACACTATAACCTGTTCGACTACTGTTCATAAAATGGAAACGACATCGTGTCATAAGAGACTAAAATATCTATTTTCAGAGACCATCCAGCCTCTTCTACTGTCATCAATTTGCTTGTTTTTCTGCTTCCAAAAACCATCCAACATCTTTTATTCTCATTTGCGTGTTTGATTAGGGGTTGTGTCCTCAATCTAGAGTTTGATGGATTTTAAAACTCCATATAAATTGAAGTATCCTTAATTTAGATTTAAATATAATTCATTAAAATATAGGTGTTCCCAATCTAGATTTTTAAAAATACTTATAAATTTAGGTGTCCTCAACATAGATTTTAATAGGTAGTTTTGAAATTTAGATGTCCTCAACAACTAGTTGATTTTAAAAGATTTCATTAAATAGATAGATTTTGATAGATTTTGAAGGATTTCAAGGTAAAAATATAAGTACAAAGAATCAGTAACAATTTTAACCCAAACCTAAAAATTTCACAATATTTCTCACCTCTCTCTATATTTGCTGCCCTCTCTCTCTCTCTCCCCCCCCATCTTGAAAAAAAATTTTCTTCTTCTTTCTATCTCACATTTCTCTACTGTGAAATGATCGTGTATGAGAACTTTTCAATTGATGATAATTTATGAAATATTACTATTTTTTGTTGAATATTGAGTGTGATTTTTTATTGAACTTATTTTTTCTTATTGAGACTATATATTGTTTACTATTTTATAAATGTGCTGCAAATTATTATGGTAATTTACGATTTTTAGTATACATACTGGAATAACTTCGTCTTTCAAGTTCTATACCCTATTCATTTTTCTTGGGAAGAGTTGTGTGTTTTCTATATATACCTGCAAATTCTAGCCAAGACATGTGAGGATGGTATCCCACAATTTTTTTCTTTTGTGTCTGCATGGTCAATGAGAATTTTGGGGGTATGAAATTAATTGCCTCGTGGACATATATGTGTACATCTGTGTGTTTGTATCTCACAAGGTTGTGGTCTTTTGAACTAATTCATATTAATTACGACTTTGATTATTTAACACTACATATTTTTGTCCTCTCCCACTCTCGCATTTTGTTGAATATTGGGTGTATTTTTTATTGAAGTTTTGTTATAATATTCAATGTTTAACAAACAATTGAACAAAGATTCGATCATTTTTTGTGATTTATTAACGTGCATATGTTTAAGAATGAGTCGTTAAAGAAGTAAAAATTTGTGGCTTATGTTAAGTATATTTATAAATTTTACCCAAAATCTATAAAATTCATAAAAATCTTTTAAAATCTACAAAATAGAAATCCATTCAAATTTTATGAAATGTATTAAATTCTATCAAATTTCACACAATTCATGAGAATTTATAAATATTAAGAACATGAAAATTTATAAATATTAAGAAATCTATTAAATTCTGAAATGGGAACCCATAGATCTCCTGTTCTCTCTCCCTCTCTCTCATTTTACAGTACGTTCTCTTCTTATTTTTTACTATTATGTTGTTCGTTTAGCTCGATCCAGCCAACAAACTTCAGTTCGTGCTAGATTCTTGCTTCTTTGTGGATTAATTTGTTACTTTTTGTAGTTTTGCTTAAGGTTTTTTTCGTTTTCCTTGTTTGAGATGTGAAAAGTTTGTTGGATTACTCTTTATTTACTTCGATCTGCTCCGAAAGCCACATATTTTGCTCAATGTATTTTTTCCGATTCCTGTTGTCTTCGACTATATTTCTTTTTTGGCTGTAGTTCTAGCATATTTTTAGCTGATTTTGGCTTAGTCTAGCTTGATCTCGCTAAAAAAATTCAGTTTTTGCTTGGTCTAGCTTGATTTGCTCCAGAAGTTTTAGTCCTTGCTTAATAGATTTTTTTTTTTTATTATTGGAAATTGTTTATTTGTGGTGGATTAATTTGGAATTTTATCTATTTACTTACACTTACTGATATATTTTATGGTTTATTGCAGCTATCGAATCTATTACTTCATATTAATTGTGATTATTCTTGGTAAGACTGCAGAAGATGGTGTTTCATTCTCATTTTATAGAAGTTCGCACATTTTGAGTGAATTGTATAGTTCAAAATTTAGCAGTAGTTTAATAGCTTATAATGAAATGGTTGGGTATGGTAAATAAATATTTCTTTCACCTAGGAAATTAGCAACTACGAGTTTGACTATACTTTAATAACCTATTGGAGGAATTATGATATTTTTTGAGCATTTATCTGGTTTTATCAAGATTTATTCCTGTTGACACATAAAAATTCAGCCCAAATCGAACGGCCCCAGGAGTAAAGCCCAATTGGAGGATCCCCAAATCAGATAATCCAAAAAACGAAGCCCAATCGAACAAATCAAGATGAAGGCCCAAGAACGCGATAACGTCATCGCCCAAGTTTGCAAGTCGCCCAGAATCTGAGCGAATGGAGTGTCATACAGTCGCCCAGAGATGCTACTCTATTCTCGCCCAAACCTTCAAGTCGCCCAAGGTCTTAACAAACATAAAGCGTCGTGGTTATCAAGAAGTGCAGTTATCAAAGCAGTTTTTAGAGCAGCCCTATTACGTTCCACGATTCAAGGAATTCAATCGAAAGCGGTTGAACGATGAAGAGTAATGGCAGCAGTTAAAAAAGGCAGTTTTCATGACAAATTGGCCATTACGAAAAAAGTGGGCAGTTATAGGACGATCAAGCAGTTTTTAAGGGCGGTTGATCACAAAGAGATCGTCCATGAAGTATAAAAGGGAGAAAGGACATAGAAGCAAAGGACCGAATCCAAAACTCTCGAACAGAGAATATGTAATTTTCATTTCCTTAGCTTAGATTTAAACACTTTTCTTTCAGTAACTCGTGTGCTTGCGCCCCTTGGAGGCACGTTGTTTTTAATCTCCAATTGTAAAGCCATGCCAATAAAAGAACACCCTTTTTTGTGACTTTGTCTCAAGAGGTTTGTCCCTTACACAATCGTCTGATCCTTTTTAATTGTTAGCGACTAACCCGCGCGAAACAATTTGGTACGCCTAGTGGGATAGTGGTGTTAGGTGTTGAAAGTATAAAAGGTGAAACAATATGCCTCAAAGATCCGATAAGGAAGCAGCAAGTCAGGGAGGAATTCAATCTGTGATCGAGCGATATGAGGAGCAGCATGCCTCTCCACGAACAGATGGATAGAACCAGAGCAGTAACAGTCGTTACGAACCAATGACGGAGTTGAGTCCTCGAACCATGCGTGCATTACTTGGAGAACTCACGCAAGACGTCGTTGAACAGGTAAATCTTCGAAGTATTCATAATATGGAAAGATTTACGCAAAATGAGAATGTACACTATGACAATATGACCAAACAACTAAAGACGTTGAACGAAACAATGAATAAGTTAGTAGGCCAAATTTGTCAACCGGCTATACCTCTTACAAACCACTTTCAAACTAGGACAATTGTGGGACATAATCCCTCGGTCCTAAATCCTAATCAAGGGGTAGAACCGCTTTTTGGTCCCTCTACTTCAAACCAAGGGGGTACTACAGTGCCAAATCAAAACAATGGTAGTGGTATGCCTAACTTGGGGGGTAATCCAAACGTGAGAGATAATGTCCTAAACAATGGACAGAATATTCCACGTATTAATGAGGGAATAGATGTTCAGGCTAATAGTAATGGCCCTAATCATGGTAATTTTGTTGCCAATCAAGTACCAAATATCAGGCCTCATGCAAATCAACCGGTTAACCAACCTGTAGGAATTTCATATGACCCCAACGTCATGTTGAGGAACCAGATTATGGAAATCGTACAGGATCAGATGGCTTTTGGAGTGCGTCCTGTCATTAGGCCGACGTACACAAACCCATATCCTGATTGGGTAGACCAAGCATATCCATGGCCTAGAGGGTACAAAGTGCCAGAATTCTCACTGTTTACCGGTTTAGGAAAGGTGTCTACTCTAGAACACATAGGGCGATTCACATCGCAAAGTGGTGATGTAACTGATTACCATAAAATGAGACTTTTCCCTAGTTCGTTAACAGGAGTAGCTTTCTCCTGATTCATCAACTTGCCAGCGAACTCTATTCAAACATGGCAACAACTGGAACAGTTGTTTCACGCTCAGTTTTATAAAACTGAGTTTGAAGTCACTTTGGCTGATTTGGCGAATCTACGTCAAATGCCAAACGAATGGGCAGAAAGTTTTCTCCAAAGGTTTAAGACAGCAAGAAGCAAGTGTTTTGTACCTCTGCCCGAAAAAGAATTTGTCAAAATCGCTCAGGGTTGCTTGAGCTTTGATTTAAAAAAGAAGTTCCAGGACAAGGAATTTCCTCACCTTTTCCAGTTAAGTGCGAATGTGATTAGGTATGAGCGACTGATAAGAGAGGAAGAACAAATGAAAAATTCTAATAAAGGGACTTATTACAAAAACCCAAATTTTGATGTTCATACCATCGACGACGAGTTATACGATCAAAACGAAATGTGTTTGGCCGAATTGGTCAAAGGGGATGCATATACTTGTCCTATAATGGCCAAGCCCAGACCATCGGGCAAAGATAAGCCCATAAAAGATGGAAACATAAAGGCTAGAACGTTCTCGTTCGACGTGACCAAGGCTGACCTTATATTCGATAAATTATATAGGGATAAGCAGATAAAGTTGAGCGATAAGCACAAATTGCCAAACCTTGAACAAAT